>NC_059203.1:17111315-17131315 GCF_020615455.1 Coregonus clupeaformis | reverse complement strand
ATGACCTTCTCCCATTCCTCCTCTGGATCATCCAGATGGTCATTGGCAAACTTCAGATGGGCCTGGACATGCGCTGGCTTGAGCAGGGGGACCTTGCATGCGCTGCAGGATTTTAATCCATGACGGCGTAGTGTGTTACTAATGGTTTTCTTTGAGACTGTGGTCCCAGCTCTCTTCAGGTCATTGACCAGGTCCTGCCGTGTAGTTCTGGGCTGATCCCTCACCTTCCTCATGATCATTGATGCCCCACGAGGTGAGATCTTGCATGGAGCCCCAGACCGAGGGTGATTGACCGTCATCTTGAACTTCTTCCATTTTCTAATAATTGCGCCAACAGTTGTTGCCTTCTCACCAAGCTGCTTGCTTATTGTCCTGTAGCCCATCCCAGCCTTGTGTAGGTCTACAATTGTATCCCTGATGTCCTTACACAGCTCTCTGGTCTTGGCCATTGTGGAGAGGTTGGAGTCTGTTTGATTGAGTGTGTGGACAGGTGTCTTTTATACAGGTAACGAGTTCAAACAGGTGCAGTTAATACAGGTAATGAGTGGAGAACAGGAGGGCTTCTTAAAGAAAAACTAACAGGTCTGTGAGAGACGGAATTCTTACTGGTTGGTAGGTGATCAAATACGTATGTCATGCAATAAAATGCAAATTATTTACTTAAAAATCATACAATGTGATTTTCTGGATTTTTGTTTTAGATTCCGTCTCTCACAGTTGAAGTGTACCTATGATAAAAATTACAGACCTCTACATGCTTTGTAAGTAGGAAAACCTGCAAAATCAGCAGTGTATCAAATACTTGTTCTCCCCACTGTACATGTGGGTAGAGGAGTCCTCACTGGAGGAGGACTGGGCGCGGGGAGTAAAGGACTGGTACAGTCGTAGACCTCCAGCGCCGGTTCCAAGTCCGGTACGCCCCGTTCCTGCTCCTCGCACCTGACCAGTGGTGGGTGTTCCCAGTCCGGCCCGGCCCGTTCCTGCTCCTCGCACCTGACCAGTGGTGGGTGTTCCCAGTCTGGCCCGGCCCGTTCCTGCTCCTCGCACCAGACCTGTGGTGCGTGTCTCCAGTCCAACTCCGGGGTCAGAGCAGTCCGCTCCACCGGTGCCCAGTCCAGCTCAGGTCAGCGGATCCACTCCGGAGCCAGAGCAGTCCACTCCACCGGTGCCAAGTCCTGCTCCGGTCAGCGGCTCCACTCCGGAGCCATAGCAGTCCGCTCCACCAGTGCCCAGTCCAGCTCCGGTCAGCGGTTCCACTCCGGAGCCAGAGCAGTCACTCCACCGGGGTCCAGTTCAGCTCCGGTCAGCGGCTCCACTCCAGACCCAGAAGTCAGCCCCTCTTCAGGGTCGGGGCCTCCCACACCAGGGTCCAGACAGGGCTTGGTGCATCGCGGGAGGATTGCCAATCCAGGCCCAGACGTCGGCCCCTCTCCAGGTTCGGGGTCTCCCACACCAGGGTCCAGACAGGGCTTGGTGCATCGTGGGAGGAAGGAGAGGGGAAGCATCGCGCCGAGGTCCAGACCAGACCAGGGGCGCAACGGGGAGGCAGAGAGGGAGAGGTCGTCACGCCCGGAGCCGGATCCACCTCCGAGGCTGAATGCCCACCCGGACCCTACCCTAATGAGTCAGGTTGGTGCGGCCGGAGTACGCACCTTTGGGGGGGGGTACTGTCACGCCCTGACCTGGATAGACTGTTATTCTCTAGGTAGTTTGGTCAGGGTGTGAAAAATCTATGTTTGTAGTTCTATGTTTGGCCGGGTGTGGTTCCCAATCAGAGGCAGCTGTCGCTCGTTGTCTCTGATTGGGGATCATACTTAGGCAGCCAGTTTTCCTGCCTGTGTTGTGGGATCTTGTTTGTGTTTCGGTGTGTTTGGCTTGTTAGTGTATAGCCTTCCGACGTCACGTTTCATTGCCTTTTGTTGTTTTGTCAGTGTTTATCCAGTTTAATAAACATGTTCGCATACCACGCTTTACCTTGGTCTGACCCGTCTCTCAACGATTGTGACTCCTTCAATCTGTGCTGTGATTTGTCGCGTCATCTCAACTGACATTACAAAAACTACATTCCATTGCATGAGCCACATCAGTTAGAATAATTTGAATGAACATTCTACATTACCATGGCAATCCAAGATCAGTTAATAGAACATTCCAAAATACCATGGTCATTATTGCATCACAATACCAGGAAGCCATTGCGAGTGTACCCATGAGTTTACCAGTCATTTGCCAGGGTTAGAGATTCCGTTCTATTCATTCTTATTCTTATGGTCAGAACACCCACATAATTGTTTCCGTGGAGAGAGAGAGAACTTCACACCTGTGTTCTAGAACACACATCAGTCGTCTCCCGGGAGATGGTGACCTCACAATCACAACAAAGAGCTCTCACTCTTTACTTACATTTACATTTTAGTCATTTAGCAGACGCTCTTATCCAGAGCGACTTACAGTTAGTGAGTGCATACATTTTCATACTGGCCCCCCGTGGGAAACGAAACCACAACCCTGGCGTTGCAAGCGCCATGCTCTACCAACTGAGCTACAGGGGACTACAATGATGTCTATCAAGACTGTATAATATGTGGGTGGGCTATCTGTTCTATCTGAAGCCAAGACATGGGGAAACACCTTATAGAGAGAGAATTTGTAGTTAAAAGGAAAGGAGAAAAGAAAGAGAAAAGAGTGGTCATGCTGATTTAGCCACACACAGCTAGCTGGGGCCCCTGTGCGATGTCAGGGTCGCTGGGAGTGTAATGCAGTTAGCAACGTACCGTAACCTCATTCCACAGCTAGCTTGAAATGTCGCGGATGGAGGCATCCAATCAGTACCTTTTTGGGTGGCTAAACCGTTGGAACGTTGTCAAGGAGGGCGGTCACATGTGTGTTTGCGAAGCAGAGTATCACTGGTTTGAGCCCAGCTTGGGGGCAGTTTGACAGTGGAGGAAGCAAAGCTGTTAGCAGCACACAGGTGCTCCTCCTGCTCCTGCTCCTGCTGCTGCTCCTGCTGCTGCTCCTGCTCCTGCTCCTGCTCCTGCTCCTGCTCCTGCTCCTGCTCCTGCTCCTGCTCCTCCTGCTCCTGTTCCTGCTCCTGCTCCTGCTCCTGCTCCTGCTCCTGCTCCTGCTGCTGCTCCTGTTCCTGTTCCTGCTCCTGCTCCTGTTCCTGCTCCTGCTCCTCCTGCTCCTGCTCCTGCTCCTCCTGCTCCTCCTGCTCCTCCTGCTCCTCCTGCTCAGCAGTCAACAGAGCTAGCATTCCCAACCGATGGAGCTGCTGGTCCATGATCAGCCACAGCATGCTGGTCAGAAGCCCCAGGGTGGAGTTGGGCTCTGGCTTGGGCAGGGGAAGCCACATGGGTACGCTGGGTGGTGGGCAGTGGTGTTGACCTCTGGGTCCATTGGTCATGCCAGAGTGCTGGAAAGGGGATCCGTGTGTTACGTGAATTACCCCGGGGACCAGGTGGGATTGGGGCACCAGGTGACAGGTTTGGTGGCAGGTAGGACATGCTGGCATGGGCACCAGATGGCAGATAGGAAGCAGCGTCGGCATGGAACCTATCACCACTTCTTCCCATTCTGAGAGCCTCTAACGGAGGAGCCACGTCCCTCTCCAACACATCCTTAGCAGCACAGGCTTCATTCACATGCCTCTCCTATTGTTTCTCGAGGTTCTCAATCAGATGATGATCATTTGAAATTTAACTTCTTGTTAAAAGTTATTCTTTAAAAAGGGACAAGCTAACAAATTAGCAACAACATCCTCTTCGATAACACCGGCTGCAAACTAGTCTACAACAAAAGCTAGCTAGCTAGACCGTGGGAAAACGTATATTCCAAACAGCCGACTAACCCCTGTGACTCATCCAATAGACAAAATACAATGTCCTTCCATTGAAGGGAGTAAAAAAAAAAAATCTCAAACAGAAAAACTTGAGGTTAAAACAAACATTTTGTATTTTTTTACTTTTGTTGTTTGTGACAGCAGAGTATAAAGCGTATTAACCTACAAGACCTCCCGCGCTCCACTTTGTGTGAGGTCACCAGGGGGGGTGAGAAGTGAAAGGTCGTGACCCTGCTGTGTTTAGACAGCCGCTGTGTATTCACCTTGGGAGGTAGACTGACTGACAGCTGCGAGGAGGCGGGGCTAAGTGGTGTGATGTCACTCATCAGGTTCTGCACCTGCTCCAAGAGAACACGTTCCCAGAATTCCACAGTTCAGATTTAGACCTCCTCTCATCCAATACATCCCCCTTTCATTCTCTCCTCTCTTCCTCCTCCTGTTAATGGTTGACATCGATCACTCTAACACTGTGCATAAACAAAGTAACTGCTAGTGTGGTATCTGTAGCGTAGCATCTATTACTAAAGTAATAACAACAGAGAGAGGGAAGGAGAATGAGAGATTAAAAGCAAGACAGAGAGAGAGAGAGAGAGAGAGAGAGAGAGAGAGAGACAGAGAGAGAGAGAGAGAGGGAAGGGGTCATCCTACAAACACAGTTGGTAAAAACACACCCTTCTCCCCCTCTGGCCCTGCTTGGTACCAAACAGTGTAACAACGTTCTCCATGAAGTCATGATGAACTCTGAGCAGCTTAGCCTTTTTCGTCATGAATCTTGTTCTGGAGGCAGTAGCTGGCACAGCTACAAAGTCATAAAATCTGATTTTAATCTTAACCCTAACCTTAACCACACTCCTAACCCTAATGCCTCACCCTAACCTTATCCTCACTCCTAACCCTATTGCCTCACCCTAAGTCAGTCTGTCATGGAAAGAGCAAGTGTTCCTAATGTTCTGTTCACTCAGTGTAATTGACATGTCTTCCAGTGACACTACTGACAAACACCATTAGATAAACAGAGAGACATCCAGTGAAACAACATATTATAACATGCCTCTGCTTGGTTGAAACAATATTACAGTTTTTCCTCAATCGCTTACAAGCTATTTTTGGACCTGTGCTGAAACGTATCTATAGCAGAACAGCAATGATCAAATGCTCAAATACATTTACAGAACTTCTGATGATAACTTTCATTCCTTTGTACCCGACTTGGATATCTTTAGACCACCTTTCGCAAAACTTTAAATCCAAGTGTCATCAGTGAATACAAAATTCACTGTTAAGTGTTTTGTTCATAGAATATTCAATTTTTTTCCTCAATCGCGTATGAGCACTTATTGGAACAATGTCGGTTTTGGAAAACAGTAAATGTGTTTTCAAAATGTAGCTGCCTTCTCAAAACATGAACACATTCATCAAAAGAACACGACTGTCTGCTAAAAGATGAACACAAACATACATCCCTTGAGTCTAAGCTGACAAAACAGAAAGTTAGTCTGTCTTTTAAAAAATCAAAGTAGATCAAAAGGTTTTCTTTGCAGTAACTAAATCATGATGATCAAATTTGGAAATACACAACTATTAAAAGGTGCATAATTATGGGGGATTATTACTGTCCTTTTATGCATATTTCACCAAACAATTTCATACACATCACATTTTATTCCTGATCAAAAAGAAAATACAAAATAAGCACATTGTGTGGAGGATTCATTCATCGGTATAATAATAACAATAATAATAATAATGGTATCATCACCATCCAACTCCCTGTCTTCAACATAGGCTTCTCTCTCTCTCTCTCTCTCTCTCTCTCTCTCTCTCTCTCTCTCTCTCTCTCTCTCAAGTTACTGATAATTAGCAGGCTCAGAGGGCTAGTTGGAGGTCTCTGCTCCATTTCTCTCTCTTTCGTTCCCTCTGTCCATCCTCTTCCTTCTTCTCACCTTCTCTCCCACCAGGTGTTGAGATGGGAGCCACAGGTGGGTGTGTGTGTTCCAAAGAGAAGGAAGTCGAGGGGGGGGCATCTGCAGAGTCTTTAAACACTGTCTGGCTTGAATGCAAGCCTCTGTCCTCCTAGCTGTATCAGCCAAAGACACACCACTAATCACACTAACACCCATTACGCCAAACTGTCCGCTTTTCACACCCAAAAAAAAAAAAAAAAACTAGCCCAAATCAAACACAGTCTAATGAGTGAGGCTTTCATATCAAAACAAAGAGGCCTTCACTGCTCCCACAAACACCCCAATCACAGCTAACCTCACTCTGATTCATTCTGATTCCCAAAAGAAACGATTGACTTAATTAACTGTGATCAGACAAAGAGACTTATACATGATTGTGACAAACATGGACAAGGTCCTCTTGTGTCCATTCTATATTTATTTAACTATTATGAGTCTCTTCTCTCTCCCAGAACCAAAGAGAAAAGCCACTATCCGAAACAACAAATGATAATAATATGGCCATTCAGCGGACGGTTAAGATGCTTTTCACTCACAAATTATACTGTATTCAGTAATGCAGCCAGTGTGGGGATTAAACCCACGACCTTGGTGTTGCCTAGACTGGTCCAAGGCCTGTATGTGCTGTCTTGACAACTCTCTGGTCGTTTCTGGCAAGACAGCACAGATGTACTACCAGGCTATATTGACATATATGCTATTTAGCAGACGCTTTAGTCATGAGTGCATACATGTTTTGTAAGTGGGAATTTAACTCATGATCCTAATGGTTGCAAGCGACATGTTTTACCAACTGAGCCACAGAGGCTAGGTGTTGCAAGATGCCTACTCCGTCTACCCAACTGAGCCACAGAGGCTAGGTGTTGCAAGATGCCTACTCCGTCTACCCAACTGAGCCAGAGGCTAGGTGTTGCAAGATGCCTACTCCGTCTACCCAACTGAGCCACAGAGGCTAGGTGTTGCAAGATGCCTACTCCAAGCAGCAGAGACACCTGGTACATCTCTGCTCCCAGGCTGATAACCTGACTAACTAATCTAACACCAGTCACACTGTAAACTAAATACACAGTCACACTGTAAACTAAAGACACAGTCACACTGTAGACTAAAGACACAGTCACACTGTAAACTAAAGACACAGTCACACTGTAAACTAAAGACACAGTCACACTGTAGACTAAAGACACAGTCACACTGTAAACTAAAGACACAGTCACACTGTAAACTAAAGACACAGTCACACTGTAGACTAAATACACAGTCACACTGTAAACTAAAGACACAGTCACACTGTAAACTAAAGACACAGTCACACTGTAAACTAAAGACACAGTCACACTGTAAACTAAAGACACAGTCACACTGTAAACTAAAGACACAGTCACACTGTAAACTAAAGACACAATCACACTGTAAACTAAAGACACAATCACACTGTAAACTAAATACACAGTCACACTGTAAACTAAAGACACAATCACACTGTAAACTAAAGACACAGTCACACTGTAAACTAAAGACAATCACACTGTAAACTAAAGACACAATCACACTGTAAACTAAATACACAGTCACACTGTAAACTAAAGACACAATCACACTGTAAACTAAATACACAGTCACACTGTAAACTGTGACTGTGTAACTGACTAATGCATTGCCACAGCAGTACGGTTATCCCACATGTCATGCCCATAACCACCCTGATTATATCACATGCCTGCTATCAGCACAATCTAAATATTTCTAACAAACACACACACACACACACACACACACACACACACACACACACACAAACCTACAGCTAAATCCTATTGAGCCACACAACCCCTACTGTTCCAAAGCTTCCCTAAATCTGACAGTAAAACAAACCAATTACCACACAGGAAACATCAGGTTTTTGGACTGACAGTAAAACAAACCAATTACCACACAGGAAACATCAGGTTTTTGGACTGACAGTAAAACAAACCAATTACCACACAGGAAACATCAGGTTTTTGGACTGACAGTAAAACAAACCAATTACCACACAGGAAACATCAGGTTTTTGGACTGACAGTAAAACAAACCAATTACCACACAGGAAACATCAGGTTTTTGGACTGACAGTAAAACAAACCAATTACCACACAGGAAACATCAGGTTTTTGGACTGACAGTAAAACAAACCAATTACCACACAGGAAACATCAGGTTTTTGGACTGACAGTAAAACAAACCAATTACCACACAGGAAACATCAGGTTTTTGGACTCCCATTAGAATACTGTATGTATAGTCAAGCTGTTTTTCCTCATTCTGTTCTGGTGTGAAGGCAGTACGGCAGCCTGGTCTCTCTCTCTCTCTTTCCCTGTTTTGGGCGGTGAAGAGGTGTTAAAGAGGAGCCACCGCTGGGTCAGGCAGGACTGTTTGATCTCAGATATTACACAGCACCGCTCTCACACCTTAACACCACATAACGAGGGGCAAACACAGCTCTCACACCACATAACGAGGGGCAAACACAGCTCTCACACCACATAACGAGGGGCAAACACAGCTCTCACACCACATAACGAGGGGCAAACACAGCTCTCACACCACATAACGAGGGGAAAACACAGCTCTCACACCACATAACGAGGGGAAAACACAGCTCTCACACCACATAACGAGGGGAAAACACAGCTCTCACACCACATAACGAGGGGCAAACACAGCTCTCACACCACATAACGAGGGGCAAACAGCTCTCACACCACATAACGAGGGGCAAACACAGCTCTCACACCACATAACGAGGGGCAAACACAGCTCTCACACGACATAACGAGGGGCAAACACAGCAGGTTGCTATAGCAGCAGTTATATCAGAACTGGAGGGCATAACTTCATTGAAAGAACAGCAAATAACTGAATTCAAGGCTTTTCTCAGAGGAGAAGACATTTTTCTCTTCTCCCGCCTGGTTTCAGCAAGAGCTTGATTTATCAGCTAGCTCATGTTGTGACCAGAACAGACAGCTGAGCATTCCAAAGCGTTCTGGACGACGTTCCCATCCTTAGACAGATTCCAGGGATCTTCCTGAGAAGATGGACCTGGTGTGTGTGTGTGTGTGTGTGTGTGTGTGTGTGTGTGTGTGCGCAAAGTCCTCTTCCTCTTCAAACCTCCTGGTGTGTTAAGAACCTAGCTAGTCTGTCTTGGTGTGTTTTGCATCTCAGGGAATAAAAAACAGGGACCAGACTGTGATGGACACAGGCTTTTTTCACCAGGGATGAGTCTGTCCTCTCAGACCAGATCAAAATACACATTAAATCATCCTCTCAGAACCCAGAACCAAATCTCACACATAGCTATTTTCATAGAGTTACATATTAGAACTGTAGATTGGATATTGGGATCCTGGCTACATGCCTAAAAATCATTCATCTTGGTAAAGGAAAAACGTTCATTCTAGTGACTGATCAACTATGGGAAGATATTGTGTAAAACAATTAAATTTGTAGATATGTCGGCACAGTGTGTTTGTTAACTAGCTAGCCGGACAGTTTAGACTGTGCGTTTGCCTCTATTCTACTATGAGCGAATGAAGACCGGAAACAGACTAAGTATTATGGACTACGGCTGATTCCCGATTCCATTCTCTGAGGCTGACCAAAGACATTAGTCTTAATCCAGCACCGTAGTTGAATGGCCTTGTCAGAGCTGTCAGAGCTGACTGTGTATGCTCCACGGTATTGTATTGAATCCGTCTTTTCAATCCATCTTTTTGACACAAAGTCCCTCTGGAAACATCGTAACTCATATAGTTGAAAAATTCGGAACTGAACAACAGCTGTGTCCGTATTCCCAAAATCCTACAACAGAAAAAGGAATGTTCTCACAGCATTCTAAATGATGACTCTGTCGTCGGCAGTGATGAGCTGTACTCACAAATCATTATGTTAAACCAATTACAAAATCATCACAGTTCATCACAAAGCCTGCCTTTTTCCGTCTGTCTGTCTGTCTGTCTGTCTGTCTGTCTGTCTGTCTGTCTGTCTGCCTGTCTGTCTGCCTGCCTTTTTCCGTCTGTCTGCCTGCCTGCCTGTCTGTCTGTCTGCCTGCCTGTCTGTCTGTCTGTCTGTCTGTCTGTCTGCCTGTCTGCCTGTCTGCGAGCAGGGACACTAACTCTAACTGAAAGAGCTTCCTGTCCTCTAGGACATCTCAGGCCTTTCCCGCTCCTGTCCTCTAGGACATCTCAGGCCTTTCCCGCTCCTGTCCTCTAGGACATCTCAGGCCTTTCCCGCTCCTGTCCTCTAGGACATCTCAGGCCTTTCCCGCTCCTGTCCTCTAGGACATCTCAGGCCTTTCCCGCTCCTGTCCTCTAGGACATCTCAGGCCTTTCCCGCTCCTGTCCTCTAGGACATCTCAGGCCTTTCCCGCTCCTGTCCTCTAGGACATCTCAGGCCTTTCCCGCTCCTGTCCTCTAGGACATCTCAGGCCTTTCCCGCTCCTGTCCTGTAGGACATCTCAGGCCTTTCCCGCTCCTGTCCTCTAGGACATCTCAGGCCTTTCCCGCTCCTGTCCTCTAGGACATCTCAGGCCTTTCCCGCTCCTGTCCTCTAGGACATCTCAGGCCTTTCCCGCTCCTGTCCTCTAGGACATCTCAGGCCTTTCCCGCTCCTGTCCTCTAGGACATCTCAGGCCTTTCCCGCTCCTGTCCTCTAGGACATCTCAGGCCTTTCCCGCTCCTGTCTTTATGTCACTCTGGATGTGACACGGGACAATAGAGGAGATCGGATAAGACTGTTTCAAATTAGCAACGGCGCGACAGTTGGGATTTGAACCAGTAACCAATAGGAGCAAACTCGAGCGTAGAAGTGTGATGTTGAGAGGGATTTTTTTCAGATCCTGGATCCTGTCGTTTCCCCATCTCTCTCCTCCTCACTCCTGCAATACCTTTGGTTCTGCTGCTCATAAAGTTGAATGTCAGTATAACTCCTGCAGCAGGTTCCAGAGAGACCGTTTCTTTAATCCATCCACACCACAGACCACCCATAAACAGAGAGAGAGAGATGGGGAGGGGGTAGAAAGAGAGAAATATACACACACACACACACACACACACACACACACACACACACACACACACACACACACACACACACACACACACACACACACACACACACACACACACACACACACACACACACACACACACACACACACACACACACACACACACACACACACACACACACACAACCGGTCAAAAGTTTTAGAACACCTACTCATTCAAGGGTTTTTCTTAATTTTTTTTCATTTTTTTCTACATCGTAGAATAATAGTGAAGACATCAAAACTATGAAATAACACATATGGAATCACGTAGTAACCAAACAAAAGTGTTAAACATATCAAAATATATATACATTTATATTTGAGATTCTTCAAGTAGCCACCCTTTGCCTTGATGACAGCTTTGCACATTCTTGGCATTCTCTCTTCATGAGGTAGTCACCTGGAATGCATTTCAACTAACAGGTGTGCCTTCTTAAAAAGTTCATTTGTGGAATTTCTTTCCTTCTTAATGCGTTTGAGCCAATCAGTTGTGTTGTGACAAGGTAGGGGGGGGGTATACAGAAGATAGCCCTATTTGGTAAAAGACCAAGTCCATATTATGGCAAGAACAGCTCAAATAAGAAAAGAGAAACGACAGATCATAACATACTGACTATAGTGACTACCATAGGTCATAACATACTGACTATAGTGTATGTATAACTGTACAGTGAGGGAAAAAAGTATTTGATCCCCTGCTGATTTTGTACGTTTGCCCACTGACAAATAAATTATCAGTCTATCATTTTAATGGTAGGTTTATTTGAACAGTGAGAGACAGAATAACAACAAAAAAATCCAGAAAAACACATGTCAAAAATGTTATAAATTGATTTGCATTTTAATGAGGGAAATAAGTATTTGACCCCTCTGCAAAACATGACTTAGTACTTGGTGGCAAAACCCTTGTTGGCAATCACAGAGGTCAGACGTTTCTTGTAGTTGGCCACCAGGTTTGCACACATCTCAGGAGGGATTTTGTCCCACTCCTCTTTGCAGATCTTCTCCAAGTCATTAAGGTTTCGAGGCTGACGTTTGGCAACTCGAACCTTCAGCTCCCTCCACAGATTTTCTATGGGATTAAGGTCTGGAGACTGGCTAGGCCACTCCAGGACCTTAATGTGCTTCTTCTTGAGCCACTCCTTTGTTGCCTTGGCCGTGTGTTTTGGGTCATTGTCATGCTGGAATACCCATCCATGACCCATTTTCAATGCCCTGGCTGAGGGAAGGAGGTTCTCACCCAAGATTTGACAGTACATGGCCCCGTCCATTGTCCCTTTGATGCGGTGAAGTTGTACTGTCCCCTTAGCAGAAAAACACCCCCAAAGCATAATGTTTCCACCTCCATGTTTGACGGTGGGGATGGTGTTCTTGGGGTCATAGGCAGCATTCCTCCTCCTCCAAACATGGCGAGTTGAGTTGATGCCAAAGAGCTCCATTTTGGTCTCATCTGACCACAACACTTTCACCCAGTTCTCCTCTGAATCATTCAGATGTTTATTGGCAAACTTCAGACGGGCATGTATTTGTGCTTTCTTGAGCAGGGGGACCTTGCGGGCGCTGCAGGATTTCAGTCCTTCACGGCGTAGTGTGTTACCAATTGTTTTCTTGGTGACTATGGTCCCAGCTGCCTTGAGATCATTGACAAGATCCTCCCGTGTAGTTCCTGGCTGATTCCTCACCGTTCTCATGATCATTGCAACTCCACGAGGTGAGATCTTGCATGGAGCCCCAGGCCGAGGGAGATTGACAGTTCTTTTGTGTTTCTTCCATTTGCGAATAATCGCACCAACTGTTGTCACCTTCTCACCAAGCTGCTTGGCAATGGTCTTGTAGCCCATTCCAGCCTTGTGTAGGTCTACAATCTTGTCCCTGACATCATTGGAGAGCTCTTTGGTCTTGGCCATGGTGGAGAGTTTGGAATCTGATTGATTGATTGCTTCTGTGGACAGGTGTCTTTTATACAGATAACAAGCTGAGATTAGAAGCACTCCCTTTAAGAGTGTGCTCCTAATCTCAGCTCGTTGCCTGTATAAAAGACACCTGGGAGCCAGAAATCTTTCTGATTGAGAGGGGGTCAAATACTTATTTCCCTCATTAAAATGCAAATCAATTTATAACATTTTTGACATGTGTTTTTCTGGATTATTTTGTTGTTATTCTGTCTCTCACTGTTCAAATAAACCTACCATTAAAATTATAGACTCATAATTTCTTTGTCAGTGGGCAAACGTAAAAAATCAGCAGGGGTGCAAATACTTTTTTCCCTCACTGTAAGTTGTTTCCCATGATAGCTACTAGCCCATAATATACTGTATGAAGAAGGGCTTCAATACAATGATTAATGTTCTTGTGTGAATGAAGAATGAGAGATGAGATAAGATAATAGAAAGATGCAGGTGAGTTTCTGGGACTGAGGTAAACCACTGGGACTGAGGTAAGCCACTGGGACTGAGGTAAGCCACTGGGACTGAGGTAAGCCACTGGGACTGAGGTAAGCCACTGGGACTGAGGTAAGCCACTGGGACTGAGGTAAGCCACTGGGACTGAGGTAAGCCACTGGGACTGAGGTAAGCCACTGGGACTGAGGTAAGCCACTGGGACTGAGGTAAACCACTGGGACTGAGGTAAGCCACTGGGACTGAGGTAAGCCACTGGGACTGAGGTAAACCACTGGGACTGAGGTAAACCACTGGGACTGAGGTAAGCCACTGGGACTGAGGTAAGCCACTGGGACTGAGGTAAGCCACTGGGACTGAGGTAAGCCACTGGGACTGAGGTAAGCCACTGGGACTGAGGTAAGCCACTGGGACTGAGGTAAACCACTGGGACTGAGGTAAGCCACTGGGACTGAGGTAAGCCACTGCGCTACATTCTCTGTTATACTGTCTTTAGTGATACCACATACAGCATTACTCAGATCCTAAAGAATGTCTGAGACAGACACAGAGAGTATGAAGCCTGTCTTTTGTCTAAGCTCTGAACAACAGATACTGCATTAGCTAACTGTCACTCACTCTCACTGTCAAAACAGATAGATCAGGGCTCTCTCTCGCTCTCTGGCCGTGTCTGAAATCTGTCTTGTCTACTACCTTCCTTAAACTACATACTGTGTAGTAATCGTACTACGTACTATTTACAACGTTTAGCAAAAACTAATGCAGTACGCAGCAAATATTAGCATGCTAGGCTCATCCTACTGAGAATGTGTCATCTAAATGCTCAATTACGTTGACACCTGCCATTCATTCATTTTGGTACAACGCGTCCCCTCAGCTGATTATCAGATGTTGTCAAACACACGTGGGTCTGAAAAGACCATTCTCTTCCTCTACTAGATCAAAAGCCAAAAATGAGTATGACATCCTGGAATGTAAAGCATACTACATTTTCAACATTTCACATACTATAAAACATTGTTTTTTTCCCGCATACTACTATTTAGAACGCAAGTACTTGTATTTGGCCATAATCTCTTTTAGCTCTTTCATACTGTCAGAGAGAGAGAGAGAGAGAGAGATAGAGAGAGAGAGAGAGAGAGAGAGAGAGAGAGAGAGAGAGAGAGAGAGAGAGAGCCTATGTGTGGTCAGCCAGAGAGAGAGAGAAGGCCAGAGAGATAGCGAGAAAGAGAAGGCCAGAGAGAGAGAGAGAAGGCCAGAGAGAGAGAGAGAAGGCCAGAGAGAGAGAGAGAGAGAGAAGGCCAGAGGGAGAGAGAGAGAGAGAGAGAAGGCCAGAGAGAGAGAGGAGAGAGAGAGAGAGAGAGAGAGAGAAGGCCAGAGAGAGAAGTTCAGAGAGAGAGAGAGAGAGAGAGAGAGAGAGAGAGAGAGAGAGAGAGAGAGAGAGGCCAGAGAGAAGAGAGAGAGAAGGCCAGAGAGAGAGAGCTAGAGAAGGCCAGAGAGAGAGAGCTAGAGAAGGCCAGAGAGAGAAAGAGAGAAGGCCAGAGAGAAAGAGGGAGAGAAGGCCAGAGAGAGAGAGAGAAGGCCAGAGAGAAAGAGAGAGAGAAGGCCAGAGAGAGAGAGAAGGCCAGAGAGAGAGAGAGAGAGAAGGCCAGAGAGCAAGAGAGAGAAGGCCAGAGAGAGAGAGAGAGAGAGAGAGAGAGAAGGCCAGAGAGAAAGAAGGCCAGAGGGAGAGAGAGAGAGAGAGAGAGAGAGAGAAGGCCAGAGAGAGAGAGAGAGAGAGAAGTTCAGAGAGAGAGAGAGAGAGAGAAGGCCAGAGAGAAAGAGAGAGAAGGCCAGAGAGAGAGAGAGAAGGCCAGAGAGAAAGAGAGAGAGAGAGGGAGAGAGAGAGAGAGAGAGAGAGAGAGAGAGAGAAGGCCAGAAAGAAAGAGAGAGAGAAGGCCAGAGAGCAAGAGAGAGAGAAGGCCAGAGAGAGAGAGAGAGAGAGAGAAGGCCAGAGAGAAAGAGAGAGATAAGGCCAGAGGGAGCAAGAGAGAGAAAGAGAGAGAGAGAGAGAGAAAGCCAGAGGGAGAGAATGAATCGCAGATTAGGAAACAGAATGAATGGTTTGTCTCCTATTATCCTTGGCAGGCCTAGCTGGATGTGAGAGGATCAGCCTGGCAATATTCCCCCCCCCCAACAAACACAGTGTGGATCGTGACAACCAGGAAATAGCATCTGATTAACGCACTCACAGCCATCCAGGAACAGTCCATTTGGGCCAAAAGCTCCCCAGAGTGTCAATAACTGGCAGATAGAGCATCTTAGCGGCGTGAGAGCGGTTTGACACAGAACTGGGGTTGATCCAGGACAATGGTGTACAGAGGACATGGACTCAGGCTTGGTCTTCTTCTTTCAGTCCGGTTCGTCTGGTTATTCTGATGTTTGGTGCATCTGAGACTCATGATAGGAACTGAAGGGCTATAGGACCCCTCTTGTATTAACTCTCTTTTCAAAACCCTTTTTGAACAGTGGTTAGAAAGCATTGCTGGTGGGCTGTGAGACCCGTCAACAGCAGAGACAGGAGAGCAGGGAGATGTGTCTAGAAACGATGAAAGAGTGATGAAAGAGATTAGAACAGTTTATAAAACGCACTGATTTGTCACCATAATAAACTACCCATAATCCTCTAGGTCATTTCTCAGCGCATCTCTAATAATCACACACACTGCACTGTCCTGAATGACTTCTGATGAATGATTGCTCTCTCTCAGTCCTCAAATTCAGCCTAATCTGCTTAGATTTTTTTTTTTAAACATAAATAAACACACACAGATACTATAATCTTACTTAGCCTTACAAATAACCATTAAATTATGATCCCTTAATCTAATCCCAACAGTACGTTTCCTAAGAATACACATCATAATCTGAGACAAACGTAGGGTCTGCTATTGGTGCTGCAGCACTCTCACCACGTATTTAAATGTATCTGCAGGACACTGTACTACAGTCTGTGTTAAGGACAAGACAGACCAACACGACCTTCGACCTGCTGGGTGTCAGCAAACATTGGCGATTGAAACGTGTAGAACTGTCAGGAAATTCTGCCCAGATTGGGTGAAAATGCTCTTTGGTGATGAAATTTCACTTCCTTATGTTATAAAACTTTTGAGGGTTTTACATTTTACATTTACATTTTAGTCATTTAGCAGACGCTCTTATATATATATATATTTTATTTTCATACTGGCCCCCCCCCCCGTGGGAATCTAACCCACAACCCTGGCGTTGCAAACGCCATGCTCTACCAACATCCCCTGCCGGCCATTCCCTCCCCTACCCTGGACGACGCTGGGCCAATTGTGCGCCGCCCCATGGGTCTCCCGGTCGCGGCCGGCTACGACAGAGCCTGGATTCGAACCAGGATCTCTAGAGGCACAGCTAGCACTGCGATGCAGTGCCTTAGACCACTGCGCCACTCGGGAGGTGGTGGTCGTTTTGTGGTGGTCGTCTTCAAAGTTGTTTCCACGGGTCGCAAAAAGCTAAATTAGCATGACACGAGCTGAATTAAATGTTAAAGGCTTTGAAAGTAAAAAGCTTGGTATACGCTCAGTGCTCCGTTGACATTTCACAGAGATACCCTTGTTTTTGTGAGAAATCTTCTAAAAAGAACAGGAATTTCGAATGAATATGAAAAGCGTATACTAAAATATGAAAATACTACATGTCATGTGTCTAAATCCATATCCATCTTACCTCTATATTGTTTTATGTCCTGCGGGTTTGAGAAGAAAGAAGATGAGTTTAACGGGAAAGTGAGCCTGTCAGTTAGCCTGTCAGGTAGCCTGTCAGTTAGCCTGTTAGTTAGCCTGTCAGGTAGCCTGTCAGTTAGCCTGTCAGTTAGCCTGTCAGGTAGCCTGTCAGTTAGCCTGTCAGTTAGCCTGTCAGTTAGCCTGTCAGGTAGCCTGTTCCTGATTTTTGACCACTTTATTTCTCTGGCCTCCATTGGTTTAGCCACCCTAACTCTGGCCGTCCTACAAGGGACAGAGGCAAGAGGTTTGGACCGTTGGTTTTCTTAGTGTAGTGTTTTAGGATTATGTCTTTGTTAATGTTTTTCATGTGGAACTGAACGGATGTTTATCTTAGTTCAAAAGTAGCCATTTGTAGGGTGACGCCCCAGGGGAGACAGGTGATTGGACAGCAGAGGGAGCAACCCATATTTTTGCATTGTTTATAAGTATATGCTGGACGAAGAAGAGGTTAGAGCGACCATTGCAATCTGGGGCGTCGCTCTCCGGGTGGGCATGACACCTGTAAAACTTATGCTGAAAGCTTGTGATATGAATAAACTTATGATCAAGGTTCAGTATGAGCAGACTCCTTTGTTTATCAGCAATAATTGCCAGCATTTACTCGATACGACATTAGACACACAATTAACGTATTATGTTCCCCGTTGGTCAAAACATGTGTTTTTGATTGGACACCCTACAGAGGATGGTCACCCGCTACTTTCTTCCCATCGGCACAGTGTTTTTTATTCTGGCACCCAGAACCACATCCATCAGGAAAGACTACCATTGGAGATCAAGCACAAAACAGCTATTATGATTCTGTGTCGTACCACATGAAGGAACTGTCAGGACTTTTAACAATAAAAAAAAAGAGATGGTTTTCACTTTGGCAGAAGGCAAGAGGAGTGAGGCCAAATCTAAAAAATGAGTCTCTGAATAAGAGTCTCTGTCTCTTTTTCTCTCTGCCTCTCCTCCTCAGATAACAATAATACTTTTAAAGACAGAGCCTGGATAACAAGATGGCGGCCTGTTTCTAGCTCCTAGCCAACTTTGCAATCTTATTTCTTACATTATTTGTTCAGAATATTTATGATATTTCTTAATTTCTTTCTTTTAACTTTATGGATTATGTGTGTTTTGTTTTGTATTGCTAGGTATTACTGCACTGTTGAAGCTACACTGAAAAAAAATATAAACGCAACATGCAACAATTTCAAAAGGTTTTACTGAGTTACATACAGTTCACATAAGGAAATCAGTAAATTGAAATAAATGCATTAAGCCCTAATCTATGGATTCCACATGACTGGGAATACATATATGCATCTGTTGGTCACAGATACCTTTAACAAAAAAAAAGTAGGGGCGTGGATCAGCTGTCGCACACGTCGATCCAGAGCATCCCAAACATGCTCAATGGGTGACATGTCTGGTGAGTATGCAGGCCATGGAAGAACTGGGACATTTTCAGCTTCCAGGAATTGTGTACAGATCCTTGCGGCATAGGGCTGTGCATTATCATGCTGAAACATGAGGTGATGGCGGCAGATGAATGGCACAACAATGGGCCTCAGGATCTCGTCACGGTATCTCTGTGCATTCAAATTGCCATCGATAAAATGCAATTGTGTTTGTTGTCCGTAGCTTATGCCTGCCCATACCATAACCCCACTGCCACTATGGGGCACTCTGATCACAACGTTGACATCAGCAAACCGCTCACCCACACGATGCCATACACGGTGTCTGCCATCTGCCCGGTACAGTTGAAACCGGGATTCATCCATGAAGAGCACACGTCTCCAGCATGCACGTGGCCATCGAAGGTGAGCATTTGCCCACTGAAGTCGGTTATGACGCCGAACTGCAGTCAGGTCAAGACCCTGGTGAGGACGACGAGCACGCAGATTAGCTTCCCTGAGACGGTTTCTGACAGTTTGTGCAGAAATTCTTCAGTTATGCAAATCCACAGTTTCATCAGCTGTCTGGGTGGCTGGTCTCAGCCGATCCCGCAGGTGAAGAAGCTGGATGTGGAGGTCCTGGGCTGGCGTGGTTACATGTGGTCTGCGGTTGTGAGGCCGGTTGGACGTACTGCCAAATTCTCTAAAACAACGTTGGAGGTGGCTTATGGTAGAGAAATGAACATAAAATTATCTGGCAACAGCTCTGTTGGACATTCCTGCAGTCAGCATGCCAATTGCACACTCCCTCAAAACTTGAGACATCTGTAGCATTGTGTTGTGTGACAAAATTGCACTTTTTAGTGTGGCATTTTATTGTCCCCAGCACAAGGTGCACCTGTGTAATGAACATGCTGTTTAATCATGCCACACCTGTCAGGTGGATGGATTATCTTGGCAAAGGAGAAATACTCACTAACCGGGATGTAAACAAATTTGTGAGCCAAATTTGAGAGAAATAAGTTTTTTTGTGCGTATGGAAAATTTCTGGGATCTTTTATTTCAGCTCATGAAACATGGGACCCAACACTTTACATCTTGCGTTTATATTTTTGTTCAGTGTAGAAGCACAAGCTTTTCGCTGCACCTGCGATAACATAGACCAATAGAATTTGATTTGATTTGTTTGGTCATACGCCAAACACAAACATTTCCAGTTTAAGGAGGAAATTAAGGAGAAGTGGATGTATTATTCACATTCCGTGTTGCTAGCTACAGTCATCTATTTAAATCTTTCAAGTCGGGGCATTGGCGTGCGTGTGTTACGCTGGAAGACATTATCATTTGCATACGCACTTCCTGCTTGTGACATCATCACTCACCCCTGGGGTGACAGCAAAAAGCACAGGAAGGTGGGAGGAAAGAGGGAAGGAGAGAAGAAGGCAGATGGAGGAGAGAGAGAGAGTGAGAGAGAGAGAGAGAGGGGGGCAGATGGGAGAGAGAGAGAGGGGGCAGATGGGAGAGAGAGACAGAGAGA
>NC_059203.1:17061315-17108815 GCF_020615455.1 Coregonus clupeaformis | reverse complement strand
AGAGAGAGACAGAGAGAGAGACAGAGAGAGAGACAGAGAGAGAGACAGAGAGAGAGAGAGAGAGAGAGAGAGAGAGAGAGAGAGAGAGAGAGACAGAGAGAGAGACAGAGAGAGAGACAGAGAGACAGAGAGAGAGAGAGAGAGAGAGAGAGAGAGAGAGAGAGAGAGCGGGAGAGAGAGAGCGGGAGAGAGAGAGAGAGAGAGAGAGAGAGAGAGAGAGAGGGCGCATGTAAACTCAGTCCACACCATGTTGATTCAGGTTAGTCTGAATCTGACTCAGATCGTCTTAAATTCACCCTTCTAGAACCAGTTCTACAATTTATGTAGGTAGTTTATACTGTACCATCAATAGAAGTATGTACAGTTGAAGTCGGAAGTTTACATACACTTAGGTTGGAGTCATTAAAACTCGTTTTTCAACCACTCCAGAAATTTCTTGTTAACAAACTATAGTTTTGGCAGGTCGGTTAGGACATCTACTTTGTAATAGACACAAGTTATTTTTCCAACAATTGTTTACAGACAGATTATTTCACTTATAATTCACTGTATCACAATTCCAGTGGGTCAGAAGTTTACATACACTAAGTTGACTGTGCCTTTAAACAGCTTGGACAATTCCAGAAAATGATGTCATGGTTTTAGAAGCTTCTGATAGGCTAATTTACATAATTTGAGTCAATAGAAGGTGTACCTGTGGATGTATTTCAAGGCCTACCTTCAAACTCAGTGCCTCTTTGCTTGACATCATGGGAAAATCAAAAGAAATCAGCCAAGACCTCAGAAAAACAATGGTAGACCTCCACAAGTCTGGTTCGTCCTTGGGAGCAATTTCCAAACGCCTGAAGGTACCACGTTCATCTGTACAAACAATAAGTATAAAAACCATGGGACCACGCAGCCGTCATATCGCTCAGGAAGGAGACGCGTTCTGTCTCCTAGAGATGAACGTACTTTGGTGCGAAAAGTGCAAATCAATCCCAGAACAACAGCAAAGGACCTTGTGAAGATGCTGGAGGAAACAGGTACAAAAGTATCTATATCCACAGTAAAACGAGTCCTATATCGACATAACCTGAAAGGCCGCTCAGCAAGGAAGAAGCCACTGCTCCAAAACCGCCATAAAAAAGCCAGACTACGGTTTGCAACTGCACATGGGGACAAATATCGTACTTTTTGGAGAAATGTCCTCTGGTCTGATGAAACAAAAATAGAACTGTTTGGCCATAATGACCATCGTTATCTTTGGAGGAAAAAGGTGGGTCGCTTGCAAGCCGAAGAACACCATCCCAACCGTGAAGCACAGGGGTGGCAGCATCATGCTGTGGGGGTGCTTTGCTGCAGGACGGACTGGTGCACTTCACAAAATAGATGGCATCATGAGGAAGGAAAATTATGTGGATATATTGAAGCAACATCTCAAGACATTAGTCGGGAAGTTAAAGCTTGGTCGCAAATGGGTCTTCCAAAGTTGTGGCAAAATGGCTTAAGGACAACAAAGTCAAGGTATTGGAGTGGCCATCACAAAGCCCTGACCTCAATCATATAGAACATTTGTGGGCAGAACTGAAAAAGCGTGTGTGAGCAAGGAGGCCTACAAACCGGACTCAGTTACTCCAGCTCTGTCAGGAGGAATGGGCCAAAATTCACCCAACTTATTGTGGGAAGCTTGTGGAAGGCTACCCGAAACGTTTGACCCAAGTTAAACAATTTAACGGCAATGCTACCAAATACTAATTGAGTGTATGTAAACTTCTGACCCACTGGGAATGTGATGAAAGAAATAAAAGCTTAAATAAATCACTCTCTACAATTATTCTGACATTTCACATTCTTCAAATAAAGTGGTGATCCTAACTGACCTAAGACAGGGAATTTTTACTAGGATTAAATGTCAGGAATTGTGAAAAACTGAGTTTAAATGTATTTGGCTAAGGTGTATGTAAACTTCAACTGTAGGTAGTGTATACTGTACCATCAATAGAAGAGGTAATGATAATATTTGTCCTGTTTCATGTACAAGTGTGTTACTGTATATACCCATGTGAATTGGAAATTCGTTTTTTGCATCTCCCACTCCTCGGACGGTGGGGTCATGGCCAGGTATCAGCCATTATTGACGGCGACCCTGGAGCAATAAGGGTTAAGGGCCTTGCTCAAGGGCACAGACAGATTTTCACCTAGTCAACTTGGGGATTCGAAGTGAGCTGTCAGTTACCTATGTCAAACACTTCAATTAAACATTCTGGATACCACAACTCGGTCTGCTTCCTAAAATGTTTTGACATCCTCATAGACTGACAGCACAGTGCTCCACGCAGACTTGACCCCTCCATTACATCGTCCAAGTTGTAAGCCGTAGGTTTCGATCTTGGATGTCCTAACATGCATTACTGAGGATGTCCTAACATGGATTCCATATACTTGGCCAGCAAAACAATAACTAGAGGAAACAGGGAGCGTTCACAGGGATTCGCTACGAAGGACCATGTTCCTGTGGAAGTGATACTCACTCAGGTCACCATGCTGACCCTTGACCCTCTCAGGCCTTTCATGTTGCAGCGTGAGAAACCCTCTAAATTGTTCCCATCATGGAAACCATGGAAACCACATCAGCTGCTAATTAGATCCAGTGACCTCTTCGCACACTGAAGGTGCAGAGAGGATACATACTGTAAACTATGACTGTCCTCTCTGCATAGGACAGACAGACAGACAGGGAGACAATTAGACCTGAAGACAGACAAGGAGACACGACAGGGAGACAGAGACAGACTCTAAACTTTCACTGTCCTCTCTGCATACCGGTGAGGATCTGTTTGTCCGGTGTGGGTGTGTGTGTGTGTGTGTGTGTGTGTGTATGTGTGTGTGTGTGTGTACTCAGGTGTGTATGATCCTGGAATGACTTGTGGTGAGTTAGTCTGCTGCTGAACACTACGCTCGTCATCCTGCCTTCAGTCATTCACGATTCATTGCAGGTTAATGACAAGGACAGCAGCATTGAAAAACTCCTCAGGGAAGACTCTCAGGGCTGATATGAGAAGTTCAAGGTTCAAAAGAAAAGAAGCTTCTGATACATAAAGCATCACCTATGCATCATAACGTTCAGATGCAATTTACTCACCACCAGCTTATGTAGACCTTACTGATATAGGATCATAATTTGATCACCCTGTGGCAGGAGAACTTTCCTGCGATGCAGGACATTTAAAATGTGTAGTGTAGCCTATTTGTGACTCGTTTCAGGAAGCTAGGTGTATGTTGTGCGTCACTACTTCACAAGACAGCCATTTGAACGTAAACTTTTTTGGGCAGAAATGCTTTCTGGAACATGTGAACTTTCATGTGCCTTTAATAACAAACTTGTATGCCATCTGTAAACACGAATATTAATTGTTAAATTACGAGCCTAGTTGGGTTTAGCCATGGAAAGAGACAGCAACCTTCCCCGCTATCCATGATTGGCTGAGATAATGAGTGGGCTGGATATGCCGAGTGATGAGTTCGGATTGGTCTGCCATGTAGCACGCTTCGGTCTATAACATGAGCTGCTCAGTATGTGCAAGTAATCCTTTATAACAAAGCTTTTTTTTATTTATATATCACTTAGTAGAACTGCATAAGTGTTGCTCTCCACTTTCTGGTGGACCGAGTTTTGAAATCAGTGGAATGATAGAGTATGATAGCTAAGGAGATGGAGAAAATTCTGGCGTTTGATTGCAAATATGCAGATGGAGTCGATAAGAGAAACACACAGAAGGCTGTTGTATAAAACACCTGTCTCCGGATTACATCTTCAAACTAAGGGCAACCATGGCATCAGAGGGAGAAGCGTCCATCCATGTATACGGGTAAGATAGTCTAGCTAGCTACATTTTTCAGATATTAAACGTTTCTAATTTTGTTAGAAAGCCGTTTTCATTTCAAGTTAAAGTGTACTGTTAGCTAGCTAGGTAACGTTAGCTGGGCTGGCTCACTAGCTAATGTTACGTGTATGATCTGTGTTGTAATATTATTCGCATTGCAGAGCCATTTGCATTGCTAGTTATAGCCTAATGTTAGCTAGCTAACATTGAACCTGGTTAGTTAGCTACCTGCAGATTCATGTAGGGTAGTAACGTTATGAGTTGGGATTATGGTTAATTGTTAAGTTAGCTAGCTACATGTCTAAACAAAAGACTCCACTATGCAGGTAACCATTTCACTAGAATGTTCATGATGTCACTGCGACAACTGTCGATAGACGTAGCTGGTAAATTCGCTCTGGCTATCTACTACGATTTCAGAGCACTCTCGTCTGAGTGTGCCAGAGCGCAGATTAACTGACAAATTTACGAAACGCTCAACACCAATTGAATATGGCCGGTGTCAGTAAACGTTGGCAAAAAAGCGTAATTAAATTGTTGCCAGCAGCACAGTTGCAGTCACCAACGCTCTGGATAACATAAAAACAGCCTAACCAGCTCTGCTGGGGCGAGTAAAATGGTCAGAGTGAGCTGTTCTCTCATTTGTGTCTGGAAGTAGCTAGCAAGCTAGCCAATGTTAGCCAGTTAGCTTGGGTTTCTTGATTGCTGTTGTTAGAGCAGAACGCTTGGATCAACCCTACTCCTCGGCCAGAGCGTCCAGTGTGCGCTCTGAACGCTCCGAGAGCGAAACGCTCTGAATTTACGAATGGCCAATCTGACAACGTTCTGAGTTTACGAACGGCCAGAGCGCACTCTGGCACTCTAGATAAAAACACACCCGTAGTATAAACCAGCCTTTAGTCTTGATATCTTTGGTTGTTTAGTACATAGCCTCACGTGTGAATCCTTAAAGAGATGGGTGGGGCTAAAGCTTAAGAGGGTGTGAACGATGCTGAATGGGTGTAGACAAAGAAGAGCTCTCTAGTACCAAAACATTCAAGGGTCATTTTCTTAAAGGTGGGGATACAAGTTTATCAACTTTCAAAGCAGAATTACTTTCCCATTGTTCCTCAACTGTAGTGTATGATATACCATTTTCTAGCTCTGAGTCGCTACTTTTATCCAATGTAAAAAACACCATTTCAAAGGTTGCTACGTAAGACCGAATCGAACAGGTCGGTCACATTTGAGGTTTAAAAAGGCTTCTGAAGTTTTTTAATTTTCTCTTCGAAATTTCAGACTTGATTTTCCCTTATGAAAAAAGTATAAACCCCTACAAAAAATGTCCATTAATTATAATCCACATAATAATTCACATTTCCTGTTGCTACGGGATTATTTTTTCCTGCTGTAGCAAACTGTCTTAAATGAAGTTCCTTTATCTGTATGTTGCATTACAAATACATTCCGTAAGATTCACCCATATCTATTCCATACTGAACTGCAAATGGTTTCAAGGTTTTAGGGTTTTAGGGTTGAATGGTTCCTTCCCTTAAAAACAACTGCAGCAGCACTAGCACCAATTAAACATGTTTTCACATGCAGTCAAGGCAGCCCTGTAGACCTCAAGACAATGTCTGTCAGCGTGAGAGAGAACCAACCCGACACGCCAAACCAGTCGTTGGGGTTTGGATGGATCCACAACACAGTCTTTTCTTTATGAGGCTTTAGCTCCGGAATAACAGACAGGCCTCTCAGTCTAAGTTATACAAGGATGAGGTGGAGACGGAGAATTCTTTCCTGGCTGAAAGTTCCTTTTCTAAAGAATGAGGTGCTGACATAAACATTCAACAGAAAAGCATCCGTCTCCTAGATCTAGATCTCGTTTTTAAAGGTTTATAAAGAAGTCATGACTTGGCACAGAGGTGCTTTGGCATCTCACCCTTTTCGTCTCTGTCTGTGTGTTGATTGGTCAGGTTATAGTGTGAGGACATTCTGATTGGTCAGATTGCCAACAAGGGACCAACAAAGCAGGTATTTTATAGAGACAGTAAACCCAAACGATGTTGATCACAAAGTTCCTAATTAGGGATTCCATTGTATCACTAATCACTCTGGCTAACAAACATTCAGTTTATATTGACCCACTAACTATTTTTCACTGCATCAGGCCAACCAAGGGCCAAGTGATGGTTTAATCTTCAGAGGGAGAAAGAGAAGGGACGAGAAGAACAGAGCAGAGAAGAGAAAAACAGAGAAGAGAAGAACAGAGAAGAGAAGAGAAGAACAGAGAAGAGAAGAACAGAGAAGAGAAGAGAAGAACAGAGAAGAGAAGAACAGAGAAGAGAAGAGAAGAGAAGAACAGAGAAGAGAAAAGAAGAGAGCAGAACAGAGAAGAGAAGAGAACAGAGAAGAGAAGAAAAGAACAGAAGAGAAGAACAGAGAAGAGAAGAGAAGAGAGCAGAACAGAGAAGAGAAGAGAAGAACAGAGAAGAGAAGAACAGAGAAGAAAAGAACAGAAGAGAAGAACAGAGAAGAGAAAAACAAAGAAGAACAGAGAAGAGAAGAGAAGAACAGGGAAGAGAAGAGAAGAGAAAAGAACAGAGAAGAACAGAGAAGATAAGAACAGAGAAGAACAGAGAAGAGAAAACAGAGAAGAAGAACCGAGAAGAGAAAACAGAGAAGAAGAACCGAGAAGAGAAGAACAGAGAAGAGAAGAACAGAGAAGAGAAAAACAGAGAAGAGAAGAGAAGAGATGAATAGAGAAGAATAGAGAAGAGAAAAGAAGAGAAGAGAAGAGAAGAGAGCAGAGAAGAGAAGAACAGAGAAGAACAGAGAAGAGAAGAGAACAGAGCAGAGCATTGACTAGCCTCTCCACAACAATAGGCCAAAGGAGGAGAAGAAAAGAGAAGGAAGAAGGGATGGACCCTAAAGATCTCTTGTTCCCTCTCTAAAGATATCTTGTTCCCCTCTCTAAAGATATATTGTTCCCCTCTCTAAAGATCTCTTGTTCCCCTCTCTAAAGATATCTTGTTCCCCTCTCTAAAGATCCCTTGTTCCCCTCTCTTTTACACAGACACACCCTCTTCAGTGGGATGGACCCTAAAGATATCTTGTTCCCCTCTCTTGCAGGCTATATGTTTGATTGAATCAGAGTGTGCAGGCTATCTGTTTGATTGAATCAGAGTGTAAATCCTATTACAGTGTAAGCCAAAACATGGTATTAAGCGATACAGAATATCTGTTCCATTTTTAAATCTCTCTCTCTCTCTCTCTCTCTCTCTCTCTCTCTCTCTCTCTCTCTCTCTCTCTCTCTCTCTCTCTCTCTCTCTCTCTCTCTCTCTCTCTCCTCTACTTAGAGCTAAATGTAATAATGTTTGTGTATGGTTCAAAAGTGAAAACTAATTTTGCCGTTTGTTATTATTGAAGGAGAATGCGGTTCTTATCGACTTACACAAATCCACAAGGAGTCGTAGTAATCACATTTGTTTAAGGAAGTTAGCCATATCAGCTATGGTTTTTAAAAAGGCAGTAAATGAGGCTGAATTAACTGATTCACTCCATGGTGCTGAAAGGAAAGCTCTGCTGTTGGGACAGCTTTATGTAGGCCCTAACAGTTTGTGGGCACCGTTTGTCACCGTTATAGTGCAATTAATGTATTGTTTAGTGTTGTGGCTTTGCTGGCATGCATCAACGACAAAAAAATGTTTGCCCCACCAAGATTTACATGCTAAAATCGCCACTGTACATAACGAATATACTGTAGCCTACACACGCGCCAATTTAATTCCACTAAATTATGCAAATTAACCTATAGACCGATAAGCAGTGCTAGCTGTGCCACTAGAGATCCTGGTTCGTATCCAGGCTCTGTCGTAGCCGGCCGCGACCGGGAGACCCATGGGGCGGCGCACAATTGATCCAGCGTCATCCAGGGTAGGGGAGGGAATGGCCGGAGGTGATGTAGCTCAGTTGGTAGAGCACGGCGTTTGCAACGGCAGGGTTGTGGGTTCGATTCCCACGGGGGGCCAGTATAAAAAAAGAATGTATGCACTCACTAACTGTAAGTCGCTCTGGATAAGAGCGTCTGCTAAATGACTAAAATGTAAATGTTTTCCATCAGTCAAGAGGCTAAAAACATATTCTTCTTCTCCCAGACAATTTTATTTATAGGCTTTTCTTCTTTTTTTTTATACAGGCCAAAATCCGGCTATTGCCGGCTAACGGAATCCCTGAGTCACACACACTCCTAACAATGCTTCACCTCTTCATCTCTATTGCTACCTGCTGACATCAATAAACAGAGATTAAACACTGACAACAACATTACATATCATACCTGGGGCTTGAGAATACACACATAATCAATATCTGGTAGTATAACATCATCAATACCTGGTCATATAACATCATCAATACCGGTCATATAACATCATCAATACCCGGTCATATAACATCATCAATACCCGGTCATATAACATCATCAATACCCGGTCATATAACATCATCAATACCCGGTCATATAACATCATCAATACCCGGTCATATAACATCATCAATACCCGGTCATATAACATCATCAATACCCGGTCATATAACATCATCAATACCTGGTAATATAACATCATCAATACCCGGTCATATAACATCATCAATACCCGGTCATATAACATCATCAATACCCGGTCATATAACATCATCAATACCTGGTCATATAACATCATCAATACCTGGTCATATAACATCATCAATACCTGGTCATATAACATCATCAATACCCGGTCATATAACATCATCAATACCCGGTCATATAACATCATCAATACCCGGTCATATAACATCATCAATACCCGGTCATATAACATCATCAATACCTGGTAATATAACATCATCAATACCTGGTCATATAACATCATCAATACCTGGTCATATAACATAATCAATACCTGGTCATATAACATCATCAATACCCGGTCATATAACATCATCAATACCCGGTCATATAACATCATCAATACCTGGTCATATAACATCATCAATACCTGTGAATGTATGTGCGTGTGTGGTGTGTGTGGTGTGTGTGTGGTGTGTGTGTGGTGTGTGTGCGGTGTGTGTGTGTGTGTGTGGTGTGTGTGTGGTGTGTGTGTGTGTGGTGTGTGTGTGTGGTGTGTGGTGTGTGTGTGGTGTGTGTGTGTGGTGTGTGTGTGTGTGTGGTGTTGTTGTCACTACTGTCTCTAGGGACTAAATAAAGAGAGACTCACTGTGTGGGCGGGTTGGGATACTGTAGATACAGTGGAAGGTTCAACAACAGTACATGTGGGTTGGGACACTGGAGATACAGTGGAAGGTTCAACAACAGTACATGTGGGTTGGGATACTGGAGATACAGTGGAAGGTTCAACAACAGTACATGTGGGTTGGGACACTGGAGATACAGTGGAAGGTTCAACAACAGTACATGTGGGTTGGGATACTGTAGATACAGTGGAAGGTTCAACAACAGTACATGTGGGTTGGGACACTGGAGATACAGTGGAAGGTTCAACAACAGTACATGTGGGTTGGGATACTGGAGCTACAGTGGAAGGTTCAACAATACATGTGGGTTGGGATACATACAGTGGAAGGTTAACAACAGTACATGTGGGTTGGGATACTGGAGATACAGTGGAAGGTTCAACAACAGTACATGTGGGTTGGGATACTGTAGATACAGTGGAAGGTTCAACAACAGTACATGTGGGTTGGGACACTGGAGATACAGTGGAAGGTTCAACAACAGTACATGTGGGTTGGGACACTGGAGCTACAGTGGAAGGTTCAACAACAGTACATGTGGGTTGGGACACTGGAGATACAGTGGAAGGGTAGTGTCAACATAACATAACATAACGGTAACATGTTCCTGAGTCAACATAAAGAGACAGAAAGGCGTAGACGCGGTAAAGGAGGAAATGGAACGCAGACCAGATTGGCGCACATTCAAATCCCATCAATGTTTAATTTATTGTAACGGGCCCACAATGTCATTACTTAAGTCAGATTTGGATATATTCGGCTGTTTTCGCTGCATAACATTTAGAAGTTGGCCCTTCCCGTTTGTATGAAGCTGGTTCGCTTTGTGAAATACACATATAAACAACAATCTAAAATGGAGGGCTCCTTGTGCTGGGGGGGAAATGGAGGGCTCCTTGTGCTGGGGGGGGAAATGGAGGGCTCATTGTGCTGGGGGGGGGAAATGAGGAGACTCGGGATCTTTATCCCACGTGTTTCCATGGCAATTCCACTGTTTTGATCGAGTTCCATTCACCTCTTTGCCGCATCTATGGCAGAACACACACCAGCACAACTGATCTCCACATCTTCATTAAAGCGCAGATTAAAGTGTTGTCTAATTCCATGCAGTTGAGAGATGTGACGTGACGACAGAAATGAGTTTTATGGGGTGTTTAAATTTATTCATCTGTCATATCCTATATGGTTCAACTGGAGATTGAACAACATCTACATTGCAAATCATTGACTCAAAACGGACTTAAAGCATCTACAGCATTAATAGAGTTGATGTCCACACCCCCCGTGGGAATCTAATAAGCGTAATACAATAAGAAATCGGTCAGTTTAAGCTAGAGATATCTGGGTTTTTGCAAGTCTCAATCCACCGCGTCTGCCGATGTCGGCCTTCCGCATCTGCAGTGAAAGGTGGCAGAGCTACAGGTTTTTTTTTTTAAGACCATGAGACATCTTGAAAAGCGATCTTCTTACGAAACCGTCTGTAGCATCCAAACGGTTTGACCCCTCTATGGAAAGATGAGACTCTCAAGAACAGGATGATGTTCTCCGTTTTGCTCTACGACCCCCCTGAAGTCGGTACTTCCGATCTGCCAACTTTTGTCTGTAGCGTCCGAACAGTTTGGGCTACACAGTAATAACTCTCTATGGAAAGGCGAGACTCTCACGAACACGTACATATCGGTTGTTTTGCTCTAGGAAGCCCACAAGCCACACAAGACTAGTCTGAAGGTAGCCTGGTACCCGTTTAAAAAATGAATCGAAGTATACACAGTGTACAAAACATTAGGAATACCTTCCTAATACTGAGCTGCACCCGCTTTTGCCCTCAGAATAGCCTCAATTCGTCAGGGCATGGACTCTACAAGGTGTCAAAAGCGTTCCACAGGGATGCTGGGCCATGTTGACTTAAATGCTTCCCACAGTTGTGTCAAGTTGGCTGGATGTCCTTTGGGTGGTGGACCATTCTTGATACACACAGAGACTGTTGAGCGTGAAAAACCCAGCAGCGTTGCAGTTCTTGACACACTATAACCGGTGCGCCTGGCACCTACTACCATACCTTGTTCAAAGGCACTTAAATATTTTGTCTTGCCCATTCACCCTCTGAATGGCACACATACACAATCCATGTCTCAATTGTCTCAAGGCTTAAAAATCCTTCTTTATCCTGTCTCCTCCCCTTCATCTACACTGATTGAAGTGGATTTAACAAGTGACATCAATAAGGGATCATAGCTTTCACCTGGATAGTCTGTCATGGAAAGATGTTTTCCTAATGTTTTGTACACTCAGTGTATATGGAAGTAGTTTAGTGCCTAAATAGAGGTTAATAGAGTTAAATATGTGTCCAGAAATATATAAATTGTTTCCTGATCTTTCTTAGATTTTCTTAGAATGTCTCAGATATAGGACAGATACTTCAAAACAAACTTCCTTTAGATTTTTTTGGGACTATCTGTTGTTCCATGTATGATTCAGTTATTCACTGTTATCTGTTATTCAATGTGTGAAGCTGTTATTCAATGTGTTTCTATGGGCTAATAGCGGTAAGGCCAAATTCAATGTTTAATCAAAAAAAAAAAAAAACTTTTTTTTTTGTTGTTGACCTAAAGTGATCCTAAAATTCAAAATCAAATAGCTAAATGATAGTATTTGAACACTTCCATGCCCCTACCCTAACTTCATCGCATGACTCCGATCTTATGAGCTGCCTAAATCAAGCAGGTTGTTATTGGGAAAAGCTAAATGATCAGTGTTGGATATTGATCAGGTATTGAGTGTTTTTCGATCGATCTGTTTTTCAGCTGGTTCAGGTTAGGTCTCCATCAGTCATTCAGCAGTCTGCGTGTACATGTGTGGAGGCTGCTGAGGGGAGGACGGCTCATAATAATGGCTGGAATGGAGTGGAATGGAGTTGAATAGAACGGTGTCAAACATATGAAAACCATGTGGTTGATGCCATTCCATTGACTCCATTCCAGCCATTATTATGAGCCGTCCTTCCTTCAGCAGCCTCCACTGATGTACATATGCGTGTGTGTGTGTGTGTGTGCATGTATGTATGTGTGTGTGCGGCAAACACTTTTAGAAATCCATCCACGTGTTCAGTAGAAGATAAACTACTCTGTTCAAAGAGCTCGACCCAATCTTCCCTCCCTCGTCGTCCCCGAGCACCAATAACAGCACGGTTCCATTACCGACAATCCTTTGAAGTTCCGGAATCGCATTCCCGCTTCCGAAATGAAAGATCTCTCCCCAGGTGTTCACGGCAACAACCCCCAAACCTCACTCCTCTTCAAAAGGAAGGAAAATATTTTGGTTGTCTGGTTTTACGAGTCTTCGACACCTGTGTGGTTGTTCGTTGTTATCAGTGAGGGGGGTCAGGAGTTCAACGGGGGGGTTAAATGGATGCTTCCCTGGGGAGGACGTATGGAACAGAGCTATGGCTGAGTTCAGAGTGAACCCAAGAACCCTGGCCCCATAGGGCTCTGGTCAAAAGTAAAAATAAATACGTCATTTAGCAGACGCTCCAATCCAAAGCGACTTACAGGTCAGGTGTGCATAAAAAGTAGTGCACTATATAGGAAATAGGAGGCCATTTGTGGTGCAACCATTGACTCCAGCTATGGCTGACTGAATGAACCCAAGGACTCAGGAATGACCTACCCAAGAGGGGGTTGAAGGTTTGACGTCCCGCCCCCCTCCCCTCCATTGGACTAGACTTGAATCTTGCTTGATGGTAAGTTTTGTTCTCCAATGGAAACTTTTGGAATTCAAGTGAACATCTAACCCATGTGAATGGATTGTTAGATACTCCTGTGTTCCGGAACGTTTTTCCAAATGAAGATAGAACAATTCAAAATCTTTGATTCTATCGTTTCAAATCCAGGTTATAGAGAACAGCTTATGTAAAAGGATGTCATGCTGCTTGCTTAGTCAGTACCACTTTCTCATGTTTTTGTCTTATACCGAGGCTCGAATCCAGGACCTCTGCCTTGCAAACACACGCGACTGCCCTCCTGAAGCTTCTTACCCAGTCACAAAACCAAAATATTAGTGGAGACACTTCAGGCTGAGGAGTGAGTTTCAGATATTCCCATCTGGGCTTGTCCTCTCTGAATAATGTGAGTACCAAGAAGACAGCGGGGCTTTGTCCCTGTCCCAAGCTTGGCTCAGTGGTGCCGCAATACAGACTAGTTTGGTCACAAGTCATCACACTACCCTGGCACTATTTCCTCTTTTAAAAGCATAATAATAAAACTGTTCCCTGCCATCCATCCACTCCCAGTGATAAAGCAGTCCTAAGGACAAACTGTTCCCTGCCAGAGAGAGAGAGCGAGAGCGAGAGATTGTTGCCATGGCAGCTGAAGCTAACAGGTCATGTAGACTGTATTTATGGCTGAGAGGAATCAGTCTGCATATCATTACACAGGTGGGCTAGCAGCTAGCTGCCAGGAGGCAGGTAGCTAGCAATCCGTAATCTGTAATAAATGATGTGAATGGATTATGGTGAATGATTTATTCCACAGGTGGGCGAGCAGGCAGCAGATACCCAGCCGGTTAGACAGATAAGCAGCTAGCAGCTAGTAGGTAACAGGTAGCAGGTAGGAGGAATGCATCTGTAATCTGTGATAGTGAGGTAATGTGGGGGGGGGATTACGCCGAATTATGCAGAAGTTATGGAATACAGGTGGGTGAGCCAACACACTATCACAGTTTATTGTGAAATATACACAAATTATAAACACGATTTTCATCTAAACTCATTTTGTGTGTATTACACTAGGCTAGCTAGGTGGCTAACATTAGTTAGGCTAGCTAGGTGGCTAACATTAGTTAGGCTAGGGGTTAAGGTTAGGTTTAGGGGTTAAGGTTAGGGTTAGGGGTTAAGGTTAGGGTTAGGGGTTAAGGTTAGGTTTAGGGGTTAAGGTTAGGTTTAGGGGTTAAGGTTAAGGTTAGGTAACAAACTAGCTAAGTAGTTAAAGGGTTAAGGTTAGGAGTTAGGTTAAAGGGTTAAGGTCAGGGTGAAGGTTAGGAGTTAGGTTAAAGGGTTAGGGTTAGGGGAAGGGTTAGCTAACATGCTAAAAAGTTGCAAAGTATCTCAAAAGTAGTAAGTAGTTGCAAAGTTGCTAATTAGCTAACATGCTAAAGCTGTCTGTGATGAGAATTGAACATGCAACCTTTGGGTTGCCAGACGTTCGCATTATACACTCACCCATCCTCCCCTACTAACCTGTCTTAAGTAACCTACTACTCTCTTTATCTGTGATTGAAATCCACTGTATACAAAATCGTGTACTGCACACGTAAAAAAAAATATATACTTTCTTTGTGTGCCGTGTCACAAATTTCCCACAAGCAATTAGTGTGTATTTGACAATAATCTGTGATACTGGGTTGGGGCTAGCAGCTAGCTGGTAGTTCAGTAGATAGGCATTGATTATCTCTAACACTGAGGACGGTGATGTGGAGGGGAGATGGAGGATTATCGAAATGACGTATCATTTCACAGGTTCGCGAGCACGTAGCAGTAGGGAAACTGGGATGGAAAGCAGGTTAGGTAAGTGAGGCTAATCTATGAAAGTGAGGAGGTGAGTGACACCAAGGATTAGAATGAATGACGCAGGTATGAGTACACGTGGGCAGGGATGTCTGATGCTAGAAACGCAGGGTGTTCAATTCTACAACGTGCTGGTGGGTGGAGGATTTTCTCTTCAATAAAACAAGAGTCAAATCTGGCTCAGAAACACCAACATGAATGCAGAGGATTACGGTGAATGGTGTAGGTTGTTATGGAACACATGTAGGCAGGACTGATGTCGGGTTTTTAAGAAATTCAGGGCAACAATCTCCATTGTACAACATGTAGAGGTGTGTGGAGGAAACTGTCACAACGCTACAGAATAGTACAGCATTAGCTACTGCAGGAGGATCAACCTGTGGTGCAGAGCTTTCCGGAAGCTCCAGGTCAAACACCTTTTCTCAGGATATCTGCTTTGTCTGGACTGTAGTACAAAATCATGAGTCCCAACCCACGTTGTTACACATCAGGAGTTTATTTTAAAAAAACTATAGCCTAGATGTTTATGCTCGGCTATGTACAGTGAGCTGCAAAGGTATTGCCACATTTCTTGTTGTTTTGGCTCTGTACTCCAGCACTTTGGATTTGAAATGACTATGAGGTTAAACAAAAAAATATAAAAAACGCAACATGCAACAATTTCTAAGATTTTACAGAGTTACAGTTCATATAAGGAAAATCTGTCAATTGAAATAAATTCATTCGGCTTTAAATCTATGGATTTCACATGACTGGGAATACAGATATGCATCTGTTGGTCGCAGATACATACAAAAATAAAAATTGGGGCGTGGATCAGAAAACCAGCCAGTATCTGGTGTGACCACCATTTGAGTCTCTGATGGTATTTACCAACAATGATGAGTGAGAAAGTTAGACGCACAAATATACCCCCAAGACATGCTAACCCTCGCACCAATAACAGGGGAGGTTAGCATTTTAGGGGGATTATGATATTTGTGCGTCTGTAAATTTCATTATTCGTTATTCACGATTCATTCAGGATTATCTGTAACCATGGTAGCGTCCACAATAATGTAGAAGTGTTTAGAAACATATTATATTCTTATTTACAATAAAAGTGACTCCAAAATGACACAATATATTATTTAACATTCATTTCTACACATAATAATCTGAAACACAACCAAAACTGCACCATCCTTTACTTAACCACATTCCTAAAGAAAATGATGTACTTTTTACTCCATACATTTTCCCTGACACCCAAAAGTACTCGTTACATTTTTAATGCATAGCAGGACAGGAAAATGGTCCAATTCACGCAAAAAAAATCTAAAGAACATCCCTGGTCATCCCTACTGCCTCTGATCTGGCTGTCACGGATTCTGCCGAGGCTGCCCCTCCTCCTCGCTCGGGCAGGCTTCGGCGTTCGTCGTCACCGGAGTACTAGCTGCTGCCGATCTATGTTCTATGTTGCACCTGTTGTCTATTGTTACACACCTGTTGCCCATTATGTGATTACTCCTTCCCTATTTAACCCGGTGGCTCCCGTTGTGTTTCGTTCGTGTTTGCTTTTCGTGTGTCGTTGGTGAGCGGGTTTGTTCCTCCCTGTGTGGAGGGGGTTAGTTCCTCCCTGTGTGGAGCGGGTTAGTTCCTCCCTGTGTGGAGGGGTTCTGTATTGGTTTCTTTACTTCTACAGTAAAGTACGTTTCATTGACTTCGATCCACCGCATTACACTGACACTCGTGACACTGGCAGACTCACGGAGTCACAAAACATGCTTCGTTTGTAAATTATGTTTGAGTGTGCCCCTGGCTATCCGTAAATAAAAAATATTAGCTTAATATAAGGAATTTGAAAAGATTGATACTGTTACTTTTGATACTTAAGTATATTTCAAACCAAATACTTTTAGACTTTTACTCAAGTAATATTTTACTGAGTGACTTTCATTTTTACTTAAGTCATTTTCTATTAAGGTATCTTTACTTTTACTTAAGTATGACAATTGGGTACTTTTTCCACCACTGCCTGACATAAACCATACATACTTAGCAAGCATGCATCCATCCATTCCCCAGAACATAAACCATAAATACATACTTGGCATTCATCCATTCCCCAGGCCTGTGGGGTTGTGTATTAAGGAAGAGAAGTGTGTTAAAATCAGACTGTCCGTAGAGAGGTCACAACCTTCCATCTGTCCCTTCTCCATCTCTACCTCCCATCGCCATGGCGAGCCAGGGGAGGACGTACGTGGTGATACCACAGTAACCATGGAGACCAAACAGAATATACACACACAGTCAGTCAGGCTGTATTGTGTTGTATGTATGGCAGTAGGACCTGTTACTCTCCTCTCCTCTCCTCTCCTCTCCTCTCCTCTCCTCTCCTCTCCTCTCCTCTCCTCTCCGGACAACATGATAGGCCCAGAGTAGTATTGGTATAAGAGTAACAGGTAGGGACAGTGCCAGATTGGTGGAACCATACAGTGCCTTGCAAAAGTATTCAGCCCCCTTGGCGTTTTTCCTATTTTGTTGCATTACAACCTGTAATTTAAAATTATATTTATTTGGATTTCATGTGATGGACGTACACAAAATAGTCCAAATTGGTGAAGTGAAATGAAAAAAATAACTTGTTAAAAAAAATTATAAAAAGTAAATAACGGAAAAGTGGTGCGTGCATATGTATTCACCCCCTTTGCTATGAAGCCCCTAAATAAGATCTGGTGCAACCAATTACCTTCAGAAGTCACATCATTACTTAAATAAAGTCCACATGTGTGCAATCTAAGTGTCACATGATCTCAGTATATGTACACACACACACCTGTTCTGAAAGGCCCCAGAGTCTGCAACACCATGACGACCAGGGAGCTCTACAAACAGGTCAGGGACAAAGTTGTGGAGAAGTACAGATCAGGGTTGGGTTATAAAAAAATATCAGAAACTTTGAACATCCCACGGAGCACCATTAAATCCATTATAAAAAAATTGAAAGAATATGGCACCACAACAAACCTGCCAAGAGAGGTCCGCCCACCAAAACTCACGGACCATGCAAGGAGGGCATTAATCAGAGAGGCAACAAAGAGACCAAAGATAACCCTGAAGGAGCTGCAAAGCTCCACAGCGGAGATTGGAGTATCTTTCCATAGGACCACTTTAAGCCATACACTCCATAGAGTTGGGCTTTACGGAAGAGTGGCCAGAAAAAAAGCCATTGCTTAAAGAAAAAAATAAGCAAACACATTTGGTGTTCGCCAAAAGCCATGTGGGAGACTCCCCAAACATATGGAAGAAGGTACTCTGGTCAGATGAGACTAAAATTGAGCTTTTTGGCCATCAAGGAAAACGCTATGTCTGGCGCAAACCCAACACCTCTCATCACCCCGAGAACACCATACCCACAGTGAAGCATGGTGGTGGCAGCATCATGCTGTGGGGATGTTTTTCCATCGGCAGGGACTGGGAAACTGGTCAGAATTGAAGGAATGATGGATGGCGCTAAATACAGGGAAATTATTGAGGGAAACCTGTTTCAGTCTTCCAGAGATTTGAGACTGGGACGGAGGTTCACCTTCCAGCAGGACAATGACCCTAAGCATACTGCTAAAGCAACACTCGAGTGGCTTAAGGGGAAACATTTAAATGTCTTGGAATGGTCTAGTCAAAGCCCAGACCTCAATCCAATTGAGAATCTGTGGTATGACTTAAAGATTGCTGTACACCAGCGGAACCCATCCAACTTGAAGGAGCTGGAGCAGTTTTGCCTTGAAGAATGGGCAAAAATCCCAGTGGCTAGATATGCCAAGCTTATAGAGACATACCCCAAGAGACTTGCAGCTGTAATTGCTGCAAAAGGTGGCTCTACAAAGTATTGACTTTGGGGGGGAATAGTTATGCACGCTCAAGTTCTGTTTTTTGGTCTTATTTCTTGTTTGTTTCACAATAAAACATATTTTGCATCTTCAAAGTGGTAGGCATGTTGTGTAAATCAAATGATACAAACCCCCCAAAAAATAAATTTCAATTCCAGGTTGTAAGGCAACAAAATAGGAAAAATGCCAAGGGGTGGTGAATACTTCCGCAAGCCACTGTAGCTCAGCCCTGATAGGCCCTCGGGCTTCTAGAACTCCGCGGCTGGCTGTATATCCAAACATTCCAGTGGTGATGACAAGCCATTCATTAGAACAACCCACCCTGTATGGCTGAGATCACTGTGTTTAGTCCCATCATTGGATTAGAGACAGTCATAAGCCAAGCAGCCATATAGCAACAGCATTAAAAATGGGGAACAGTGTTGACTTCATGGCTGGATGGTGCATGCTTTCACAGTGAATATGGCTGAATATGGGAGGCACCTGGTCTAGTTGGAATGGAGATGTTCTAATGTAGAGTTCTAGACAGTTCCATTATCCAGATACACTACCGGTCAAACGTTTTCGAACGCCTACTCATTCAAGGTTTTTTTCTTTATTTTTTACTATTTTCTACATTGTAGAATAATAGTGATGACATCAAAACTATGAAATAACACATATGGAATAATATAGTAACCAAAAAAGTGTTAAACAAATCAAGATACATTTTATATTTGAGATTCTTCAAATAGCCACCCTTTGCCTTGATGACAGCTCTGCACACTCTTGGCATTCTCTCAACCAGCTTCATGAGGTACTCACCTGGAATGTATTTCAATTAACAGGTGTGCCTTCTTAAAAGTTAATTTGTGGAATTTCCTTCCTTCTTAATGAGCCAATCAGTTGTGTTGTGACACGGTAGCGGGGGTATACAGAAGATAGCCCTATTTGGTAAAAGACCAAGTCCATATTATGGCAAGAACAGCTCAAATAAGCAAAGAGAAACGACAGTCCATCATTACTTTAAGACATGAAGGTCAGTCAATACGGAAAACATTTCAAGAACTTTGAACGTTTCTTCAAGTGCAGTCGCAAAAACCATCAAGCGCTATGATGAAACTGGCTCTCATGAGGACCACCACAGGAATGGAAGACCCAGAGTTACCTCTGCTGCAGAGAATAAGTTCATTTGAATTACCAGCCTCAGAAATTGCAGCCCAAATAAATGCTTCACAGAGTTCAAGTAACAGACACATCTCAACATCAACTGTTCAGAGGAGACTGTGTGAATCAGGCCTTCGTGGTCGAATTGCTGTAAAGAAACCACTACTAAAGGACACCAATAAGAAGAAGAGACTTGCTTGGGCCAAGAAACACAAGCAATAGACATTAGACCTATGGAAATGTGTCCTTTGGTCTCGAGTCCAAATTTGAGATTTTTGGTTCCAACCGCCGTGTCTTTGTGAGACGCGCTGTGGGTGAACGGATGATCTCCGCATGCGTATTTCCCACCGTAAAGCATGGAGGAGGAGGTGTTATGATGTGAACTAGAGAAAGGAACAGAGTCAAGAAACATTCTAGAACCACACCATGGCCATCATGTGCGGTTAATAATAAGGGGACATTGGGTGTGCATGTAAACGTGGTCGGTGATATACTCCAATCAGCTGACAATGAGAACGACACTCAGACTGAGATACTGCAGTCTCGACACCTTCACTGAGGAGCTAGTGACTGTGTCTCAAATGGCACCCCTATGGGCTTTGGTCAAAAGTAGTGCACTGCGTAGGGAATATGATGCCATTTGGGATGCATCCTCAGACACAAATCACTGAGGGGAATAGCCTCGTATCCTCCACCACCCAGGGACTAGTGGAACTAAATTACTCTGTCATAATAGACGGCAGACATCGTTGTGTTAGCTGGCAGGGTCCAGTTACTGGTCTATTGTGTTGTAAGAACGGAACTGCAGTCAGAGGTAATTGAGGGAATAAAAGGGACAGGAGAGCAGAGAGAAACATAGAGAGAGAGACCGTGAAAGAGAGAGTAGAAGAGAATGTCTACGGAGAGAAAACAGGCTTTTTCAGAGTAATGGTGAGGGATGAACGGACAGAGAGAGAGGGTGAAAGAAAGAAAACGGGAGTGAAAAAGGAGAATGTCTGTGGACAGGACATACACATGCAGCCTTCAACGTACACACACACACACACACACACACACACACACGTTTGGAGCTGCAGTATGAGGGTCTGTGAGACCGTCAGCTCCTGCAGTGCAGCTCCACGTGTGGGACAAGAAGAGAAGAGAGAGAGAGAGAGGCTCACTCCTCCACACGTCCCCATTTCCACAGCAGCAGTTACACAACACAGCAGCCATCCACCCCCAGACAGCCAGACAGACAGCCAGACAGCCAGCCAGACATTGCGTAACAGTAGAACAGCACTCACTACCTATAATATAAATAATAATATGCCATTTAGCAGACGCTTTTATCCAAAGCGACTTACAGTCATGCGTGCATACATTTTTGTGTATGGGTGGTCCCGGGGATCGAACCCACTACCTTGGCGTTACAAGCGCCGTGCTCTACCAGCTGAGCTACAGAGGACCACAGGTTAACTCCCAGACAGCTTTTTTTTTTATAATTGTACATTCCAAACAGACCTCTCAACCATACCTGTGGTTCTGACTCACTATCATATACTGCTACCTGACTGGCTGACTAACTGACCCCTACCTGTAAGCACTTCTTGTAAGATTTTGGTATTTGGTATTTTATTAGGATCACCGTTAGCTGTTGTGAAAGCATCAGCTACTCTTCCTGGGGTCCACACAAAACATGAAACATGACATAATACAGAACATTAATAGACAAGAACAGCTCAAGGACAGAACTACATCATATGGGACAGGTATTAGCCAACAGCCTATACTAATACATCCACCTTGGTGTCTGACATACTAAAGGCAACATCCCAAATAGCACCCTATTCCCTATAAAGTACCCTACTGTTGATCAGAGCCCTATGGGTCCTGGTCAAAATGTAGTGAGTGCACTTTGGAGGGACTAGGGTGCCATTTGGGATGCAGATTAGGTGAATTTTCCCCATTACTCATCGATGTGAGACAGATAGACTAAAGGAAAAATGTCGTATCTCAAGAAAGGATTTGGGTAGAGATTGTTTCTTCATGTTTTCTGCTTCCGTCCTGTGAGCCGTCTTTCTCACACGGAGAGAACAGGAGCCGTCAATCACATAGGTGAGGCTGCCAGAAAGCTTTGTAAGGAGGTGGAAAAAAAACAATTGGGTCGCTGGAGCTCGTCTGAGCGGTCGGCTGTGATAGCCCGCACCCAATACTAATTTATGCTGATTGCTTACATTCTGCTCACTACAGTGTTGTCTGGTTAGAACATGATGCTGAGGCCCATCACTGTCTTCATTGCCACCACCACACACAGCTGCTTCCATTGAAGGGTTGTATATAGGTGTGCAGTATTCCAATTAACGCACAACACTTTGGTTAGGAAACAGCACGTGAAACTTCGTCAGCATCAAAACACTTTATTTTCTCTAGAAGGCAAAGCAAGCTCTGACTTGCAGGTGTGCAGGGCGGAGCCCTTGAGTGAGTCCAAGCACCCTGTTTGGTTGGCATGGGCGGGTGATTGACAGGGCTGCAGGCCAATCAGGTTGAAAGGGCAATGCCTTTATTTACAGGAGGATTATGACTATCTGTCTGCCTGTAGTCTGCACACACACACACAAATCACTGCCAGTCTGTCTGTATGAAAATAATGAAACCAAGATGATGACACAGAGAGAGATCGTCTTGTCTGCTGCATCACCACTTGGTATGGGAACTGTTTGGCATCTGAACACAAGGCGCAACTTAGGGTGGTGCTCCCTGCCATCGAGGACCTCTAAAGCAGTCGGTGTCAGAGGAAGGCCCTAAAAATTGTCAAAGACTCCAGCCACCCAAGTCACAGACTGTTCTCTCTGCTTCCCACGCGGCAAACGGTACCAGAGTGCCAAGTCTGGGACCAAAAGGCTCCTGAACAGCTTCTACCCCCAAGCCATAAGACTGCTGAACAGTTCATCAAATGGCTACCAGGAGTATTTGCTCTATGCACACTCACTGGACTCTACCCACACACTCACTGGACTCTACCCACACTCACTGGACTCTACCCACACACTCACTGGACTCTACCCACACTCACTGGACTCTACCCACACACTCACTGGACTCTACCCACACACTCACTGGACTCTACCCACACACTCACTGGACTCTACCCACACACTCACTGGACTCTACCCACACACTCACTGGACTCTACCCACACACTCACTGGACTCTACCCACACACTCACTGGACTCTACCCACACACTCAGTGGACTCTACCCACACACTCACTGGACTCTACCCACACACTCAGTGGACTCTACCCACACACTCACTGGACTCTACCCACACACTCACTGGACTCTACCCACACTCACTGGACTCTACCCACACACTCAGTGGACTCTACCCACACCCACTGGACTCTACCCACACACTCACTGGACTCTACCCACACTCACTGGACTCTACCCACACACTCACTGGACTCTACCCACACACTCAGTGGACTCTACCCACACTCACTGGACTCTACCCACACACTCACTGGACTCTACCCACACACTCAGTGGACTCTACCCACACACTCACTGGACTCTACCCACACACTCACTGGACTCTACCCACACACTCACTGGACTCTACCCACACACTCACTGGACTCTACCCACACACTCACTGGACTCTACCCACACTCACTGGACTCTACCCACACTCATTGGACTCTACCCACACTCACTGGACTCTACCCACACCCACTGGACTCTACCCACACACTCACTGGACTCTACCCACACTCACTGGACTCTACCCACACTCACTGGACTCTACCCACACACTCAGTGGACTCTACCCACACACTCAGTGGACTCTACCCACACACTCACTGGACTCTACCCACACACTCACTGGACTCTACCCACACACTCACTGGACTCTACCCACACACTCACTGGACTCTACCCACACTCACTGGACTCTACCCACACTCACTGGACTCTACCCACACTCACTGGACTCTACCCACACACTCACTGGACTCTACCCACACACCCACTGGACTCTACCCACACACTCACTGGACTCTACCCACACTCACTGGACTCTACCCACACACTCACTGGACTCTACCCACACACTCACTGGACTCTACCCACACACTCACTGGACTCTACCCACACACCCACTGGACTCTACCCACACACTCACTGGACTCTACCCACACTCACTGGACTCTACCCACACTCACTGGACTCTACCCACACTCACTGGACTCTACCCACACTCACTGGACTCTACCCACACTCACTGGACTCTACCCACACTCACTGGACTCTACCCACACACTCACTGGACTCTACCCACACACTCACTGGACTCTACCCACACTCACTGGACTCTACCCACACTCACTGGACTCTACCCACACTCACTGGACTCTACCCACACTCACTGGACTCTACCCACACACTCATACATACTACACTGACACTCCAACACACACACACACACACACACACACACACACACACACACTCACACTCACACTCACACTCACTCACACACTCACACTCACAGTCATATTGACGCCACACACACACACACACACACACACACACACACACACACACACACACACACACTCACACAGTCATATTGACGCCACACACACACACACTCACACATGGACACACTTTCACCTTCTTCACATACGCTGCTGCTACTCTGTTTATTATCTATCCTGATTGCCTAGTCACTTTTACCCCTACCTACATGTACATATAACCTCAATTAACTCAACTACCTCGGCCCCTGCACATTGACTCAGTACTGCTCCTCCTTGTATATAGTCTCATTACTACCTGGTACCCCTGCACATTGACTCAGTACTGGTACATCTTGTATAGAGCCTCATTGTTATTTTTAATAATATAATATAATATAATATGCCATTTAGCAGACGCTTTTATCCAAAGCGACTTACAGTCATGTGCGCATACATTTTTACGTATGGGTGGTCCCGGGGATCGAACCCACTACCCTGGCGTTACAAGCGCCATGCTCTACCAATTGATACCATTTCCTTCTTTGGATTTTTTAAATCTTACTTTTTAACTCTGCATTGTTGGGAAAGGGAGAGAGACAGACAGAGACAGAGAGAGAGAGAGAGAAAGAGAGAAAGAGAGAGAGAGAGAGAGAGAGAGAGAGAGAGAGAGAGAGAGAGAGAGAGAGAGAGAGAGAGAGAGAGAGAGAGAGAGAGAGAGAGAGAAAAAAAAACTTCTAGTAACTACACTGGTTATTAATCTGGCTAGTTTCCATGAGACCCTGTTGGTCACAATTGGTTGAAGTGTAGTAACATTAACATCAACATATGTCACATGTCAGTTTAGTGTATTTGATGGAAAGAGGGTTCCCTGACCTTTATATAGTCACAGGCCAGAGAGCTGGAGCTGTGCCCAGAATATGACCCTCCTCCCTGGGGAGAGAGCCCTCTCCCTCCTGCCTCTCTCTCTCTCTGCCAGACCTCCACAAGGGCATCAACCTGCCCAATGTCTACCCATGGCTGGCAGTTACAGAGCTGTTAGACCCAGGGCAATGGCCAAAATGGACAAAAAATAATGATAAAGAATCTATTTAAATTGTGTTCTGTTCTATTCTTATTTAATCTATTCCGTTCTGTTCTATTCTATGTTCTACTACTCAGTATTGATGAAGCAGAGAACTGAATGAACAATCAGATGAGAAAAACAGACAGAGAAAGACAGACAGAGAGAGGCCGGGGCATTGAGAGACTTCGGTAGGTACAACAACTAGATATCTGCCATTTCGCATGTTGAAATAAAAATTCATATCTGTTATTATGTAACGTCAAAAATGTGTTAAGATGATAAATGTATCCATAGAGCATTTTCATTCCAGAATCAGCATGTAGCCATCTTCGTTCTTTCTGAGAACAGAAGTCATTTATTCAATTGGTACCGAACTGGGGAGAACAGGGAAGGTGACAGCTATTTTAACAGCAATCATCACGTGAAACAATATTACAATGGCCTTTTCAACAGCGATTTGATTGAGATAGACATGATTAGTGCATACCAAAGCCAATAGAAATATTTCACCAATGTGACATTCGTTAATTAATAAGTCCCCATACGAGAATAAAGAGAACCACTCACGATTTCAGACCACATTGGCTCATGTGCCAATGGCATCACATCGGCTCATGTGCCAACGGCATATGGACATATATATATATATATGCCACCCTTGAAAAATATATTGCGGGATGAGAGCGTTCCAATTAATCCAGTTTTGCGCATAGACTGCCGCCGTGCCATGAGCGCATTCATTCCTACCTGAATCGTGGAGAGTCTTTAATACATTCTTCAAAGTCCACCGTCATCTTTGCGTTGTCTTTTTTTACTCTTCCTCTTTCAATCGGGGCTGAGGTCGTTATAAACGGTTGGATGAAACGAGTCCCGTACGGTTGCAGTATTCCCTCTTGGTCGGACGCGCGGCAGTGGCAGCTTCTTCTAACACGGTGACACGGAACGTTGTCTCCAATGCATGTCAAATTACTACCGCTGCTTGTAACGCTTCAGCCACAGATGCCGAGATGGGTGAGAGGGGCGTGTCCCCTCGGCATGCACGACACACCCCTCTGCCTATCACAGTGACGACTTCATAAAGCGACAGATTCCTTTGACTGATGAAAGACCGTGAATGTATGTCCTATTTGTGGTACAGCTACGAACAGAATTGACTTTTCTTCAGGGTAGGATAATTAACGTAGCAAGTTAGGAGGATTAGGTTAAGGTTAGGAAAGTGGGTAGGGTTAATTAAAATGCTCAAATTAATGAGCTATAGGCAAAAATTCTCCCCGAACGACAATTTGACGATGTATGCGTCACTTCCGTTCGTAGCTGTATCGCTTCTAGCCACAACTTGTTCGCAGTGTTGCTTTTTAATCCCCTTCAATTTCTCCCGAACTTTTAATCAGCTATTCTTTACTAATTATGTGCATATTGGAATAAAACGTCTTCTTTATTCGAAAACATGTCCAAGTCGGACCTAGTTTCTGATAAATGTGGGCAAATAATGGTTAATCAAAACGGTTACATACAGGCGGTACATGGACACACGTTGTAGTCTCTTGCATGTCGCGTGGTTTCCACAGCCACAAAGTGGCTCTATCGTAAATATAGTTTTTTTTTGTCTTAATTTAAAGCTAGGCTTAGGTTTAAGGTTAGCAGTGTGGAAAATGTAAGGGTTAGGGTTCGGTTTAAACTCAGATTTTAAGAACATAAATTGTAGAAATAGGCGGTGTTTATGACATTGTGGCTGTGGTAACTAGTGACGACCATGTCGCGTTGTGTGTGAAGGTGAAGTTATCAAACATAACCTCTGTCAAATCTCTCTTTGAGTCAATAGAAAACAGCAGCAAGCAGAGGTTCAGGTTGGAGCACATTGTGCCCTATATAGTCTTCGAGTTGAATAAAAATGTTATAAGTTAGACAACCTTTCAAATTCTGAGTTGATCAACATGATCAGGAGTTTGTACCTGAAGCAGTGATCAATGATCATGCACAACGGCAGTGTCCGTTATCTCATATTCTTCCAATACCTTGGGACAAAGTACAGGTACGTAGATTAATCAATAACAAACCTATTTTGCTTAATGACTATTCGTGTGCAGCTTACTTCTGAAAAGTGTACAGTCGTGGTCAAAAGTTTTGAGAATGACGCAAATACTAATTTTCACAAAGTCTGCTGCCTCAGTTTTGATGATGGCAATTTGCATATACTCCAGAATGTCATGAAGAGTGATCAGATGAATTGCAATTAATTGCAAAGTCCCTCTTTGCCATGAAAATGAACTTAATCCCAAAAAAACATTTCCACTGCATTTCAGCCCTGCCACAAAAGGACCAGCTGCCATCATGTCAGTGATTCTCTCGTTAACACAGGTGAGAGTGTTGATGAGGACAAGGCTGGAGATCACTCTGTCATGCTGATTGAGTTAGAATAACAGACTGGAAGCTTTAAAAGCAGGGTGGTGCTTGAAATAATTGTTCTTACTCTGTTAACCATGGTTACCTGCAAGGAAACACGTGCCATCATCATTGCTTTGCACAAAAAGGGCAGGCAAGGATATCATCAAGAACTTCAAGGAGAGAGGTTCAATTGTTGTGAAGAAGGCATCAGGGCACCCAAGAAAGTCCAGCAAGCACTAGGACCGTCTCCTAAAGTTGATTCAGCTGCAGGATCGGGGCTCCACCAGTGCAGAGCTTGCTCAGGAATGGCAGCAGGCAGGTGTGAGTGCATCTGTACGCACAGTGAGGCGAAGACTTTTGGAGGATGGCCTGGTGTCAAGAAGGGCAGCAAAGAAGCCACTTCTCTCCAGGAAAAACATCAGGGGACAGACTGATATTCTGCAAAAGGTACAGGGATTGGACTGCTGAGGACTGGGGTAAAGTAATTTTCTCTGAATCCCCTTTCCGATTGTTTGGGGCATCCGGAAAACACCTTGTCCAGAGAAGACAAGGTGAGCACTACCATCAGTCCTGTGTCATGCCAACAGTAAAGCATCCTGAGACCATTCATGTGTGGGGTTGCTTCTCAGCCAAGGGAGTGGGCTCACTCACAATTTTGCCTAAGAACACAGCCATGAATAAAGAATGGTACCAACACATCCTCCAAGAGCAACTTCTCCCAACCATACAAGAACAGTTTGGTGACAACCAATGCCTTTTCCAGCATGATGGAGCACCTTGCCATAAGGCAAAAGTGATAACTAAGTGGCTCGGGGAACAAAACTTCTAAATGTTGGGTCCATGGCCAGGAAACTCCCCAGACCTTAATCCCATTGAGAACTTGTGGTCGATCCTCAAGAGGTGGGTGGACAAACAAAAACCCATCAATTCTGACAAACTCCAAGCATTGATTATGCAAGAATGGGCTGCCATCAGTCAGGATGTGACATAGAAGTTAATTGACAGCATACAAGGGCTGATTGCAGAGGTCTTGAAAAAGAAGGGTCAACACTGCAAATATTGACTCTTTGCATAAACTTCATGTAATTGTCAATAAAAGCCTTTGACACTTATTATCAAGGAACCTACGAGGTACAACCCTAAATCCGTAAACATGGGCACCCTCATAGATATCATCCTGACTAACTTACCCTCTAAATACACCTCCGCTGTCTTCAACCAGGATCTCAGCGATCACTGCCTTATTACCTGCGTCCGTAACGGGTCCGCGGTCAAACGACCACCCCTCATCACTGTCAAACGCTCCCTAAAACACTTTAGCGAGCAGGCCTTCCTAATTGACCTGGCCCAGGTATCCTGGATGGATATAGATTTCATTCCGTCAGTAGAGGATGCCTGGTTGTTCTTTAAAAGTGCTTTCCTCTCAATCTTAAATAAGCATGCCCCATTCAAAAAATTCAGAACTAAGAACAGATATAGCCCCTGGTTCTCCTCAGACTTGACTGCCCTTGACCAGCACAAAAACATCCTGTGGCGTACTGCATTAGCATCGAATTAGCCCACCCAACTACCTCATCCCTATATTGTTATTTATTTTGCTCTTTTGCACCCCAGTATCTCTATTTGCACATAATCTCTTGCACATCTAGCATTCCATTGTTAATACTAATTGTAATTATTTTGCACTATAGCCTATTTATTGCCTTACCTCCATAACTTGCTACATTTGCACACACTGTATATATATTTTCTGTTGTATTTTTTGACTTTGTTTTTTTTACCCCATATGTAACTCTGTGTTGTTTTTATCGCACTGCTTTGCTTTATCTTGGCCAGGTCGCAGTTGTAAATGAGAACTTGTTCTCAACTGGCTTACCTGGTTAAATAAAGGTGAAATAAAAATAAATAAATAAATAGCCCCCGCGATATGCAACTTTTCAGGGAAGTTAGGAACCAATATACACAAGCAGTTAGGAAAGCAAAGGCTAGGTTTTTCAAACAGAAATTTGCATCCTGTAGCACTAACTCCAAAACGTTTTGGGACACTGTAAAGTCCATGGAGAATAAGAGCACTTCCTCCCAGCTGCCCGCTGCACTGAGGCTAAGAAACACAATCACCACCGATAAATCTACAATAATCGAGAATTTCAACAAGCATTTTGCTGCGGCTGGCCATGCTTTCCACCTGGCTACCCCTACCCCTGCCACCAGCTCTGCACCCTCCGCTGCAACTTGCCCATGCCCCCCCCCCGCTTCTCCTTCACACAAATTCAGACAGCTGATGTTCTGAAAGAGCTGCAAAATCTGGACCCCTACAAATCATCTGGGCTAGACAATCTGGACCCTTTCTTTCTAAAAATAGCCGCCGAAATTGTCGCAACCCCTATTACTAGCCTGTTCAACCTCTCTTTCGTAACGTCTGAGATCCCCAGAGATTGGAAAGCTGCCACGGTCATCCCACTCTTCAAAGGGGGTGACACTCTAGATCCAAACTGTTACAGACCTATATCCATCCTGCCCTGCCTTTCGAAAGTATTTGAAAGCCAAGTTAACAAACAGATCACCGACCATTTCGAATCCCACCGTACCTTCTCCGCTATGCAATCTGGTTTCCGAGCTGGTCATGGGTGCACCTCAGCCACGCTCAAGGTCCTAAACGATATTATAACCGCGATCGATAATAGACAGTACTGTGCAGCCGTCTTCATCGACCTGGCCAAGGCTTTCGACTCTGTCAACCACCGCATTCTTATTGGCAGACTAAATAGCCTTGGTTTCTCAAATGACTGCCTCGCCTGGTTCACCAACTACTTCTCAGATAGAGTTCAATGTGTCAAATTGGAGGGCCTGTTTACTGGACCTCTGGCAGTCTCTATGGGGGTGCCACAGGGTTCAATTCTCGGGCCGACTCTATTCTCGGTGTATATCAATGATGTCGCTCTTGCTGCTGGTGACTCTCAGATCCACCTCTACGCAGACAACACCATTTTGTATACATCTGGCCCTTCATTGGACACTGTGTTAACAAACCTCCAAACGAGCTTCAATGCCATACAACACTCCTTCCGTAGCCTCCAACTGCTCTTAAACACTAGTAAAACTAAATGCATGCTCTTCAATCGAACGCTGCTGGCACCCGCCCACCCGACTAGAATCACTACTCTCGGCGGGTCTGACCTAGAGTATGTGGACAACTACAAATACCTAGGTGTCTGGTTAGACTGTAAACTCTCCTTCCAGACTCACATTAAGAATCTCCAATCCAAAGTTAAATCTAGAATCGGCTTCTTATTTCGCAACAAAGTCTCCTTCACTCATGCTGCCAAACATGCCCTCGTAAAACTGACTATCCTACCGATCCTTGACTTCGGCGATGTCATTTACAAAATAGCCTCCAACACTCTACTCAGCAAATTGGATGTAGTCTATCACAGTGCCATCCGTTTTGTCACCAAAGCCCCATATACTACCCACCACTGTGACCTGTATGCTCTCGTTGGCTGGCCCTCACTACATATTCGTCGCCAAACCCACTGGCTCCAGGCCATCTATAAATCACTGCTAGGCAAATCTCCGCCTTATCTTAGCTCATTGGTCACCATAGCAACACCCACCCGTAGTATGCGCTCCAGCAGGTATATCTCACTGGTCATCCCCAAAGCCAACACCTCCTTTGGCCGCCATTCCTTCCAGTTCTCTGCTGCAAATGACTGGAACGAACTGCAAAAATCTCTGAAGCTGGAGACACTTATCTCCCTCACTAACTTTAAGCATCAGTTGTCAGAGCACCTTACCGATCACTGCAGCTGTCCACAGCCCTTCTGAAATTAGCCCACTCAACTACCTCATCCCCATGTTATTTATTTTGCTCATTTGCACCCCAGTATCTCTATTTGCACATCATCTCTTGCACATCTATCATTCCAGTGTTAATACTAATTTTAATTATTTTGCACTATGGCCTATTTATTGCCTTACCTCCATAACTTGCTACATTTGCACACACTGTATATATATTTTCTGTTGTATTTTTGACTTTATGTTTTGTTTTACCCCATATGTAACTCTGTGTTGTTGTTTTTATCGCACTGCTTTGCTTTATCTTGGCCAGGTCGCAGTTGTAAATCAGAACTTGTTCTCAACTGGCTTACCTGGTTAAATAAAGGTGAAATAAATAAAAAATATGGATTGCTTGTAATTATACTTCAGTATACCATAGTAACATCTGACAAAAATATCTCATAACACTGAAGCAGCGAACTTTGTTAAGACCAATATTTGTGTCATTCTCAAAACGTTTGACCACGACTACTATTCAATGAATGACCTCAGTTATTATATTCTGTTCTGTTCCAACTCCATTCTGTTCTGTTCTTTTCCAACTCCATTAAATTCTGTTCTGTTCTTTTCCAACTCCATTAAATTATGTTCTGTTCTTTTCCAACTCCGTTCTGTTCTGTTCCAACTCCGTTCTGTTCCAACTCCATTCTGTTCTGTTCTGTTCCAACTCCATTAAATTCTATTCTGTTCTGTTCCAACTCCATTAAATTATATTCTGTTCTGTTCCAACTCCATTAAATTCTATTCTGTTCTGTTCCAACTCCATTATATTCTTGTCTCTTCTAGTGGCGTTATGAAGGCGCCTCCACACCATGCAGTCAAGGGTGTCCAGAACTACTTGGAGGTGAGTGTTCACTGTCTGTTAACCTTAACCCTGTCTGTTAACCTTAACCCTGTCTGTTAACCTTAACCCTGTCTGTTAACCTTAACCCTGTCTGTTAACCTTAACCCTGTCTGTTAACCTTAACCCTGTCTGTTAACCTTAACCCTGTCTGTTAACCTTAACCCTGTCTGTTAACCTTAACCCTGTCTGTTAACCTTAACCCTGTCTGTTAACCTTAACCCTGTCTGTTAACCTTAACCCCTTCTGCTAACTCTAATCCTGTCTCCTAACCCTTCCTGCTAACCTTAACCCTTTCTGCAGAATGACTGGACAATATGTCTACCCAGAATGACTGGACAATATGTCTACCCAGAATGACTGGACAATATGTCTACCCAGAATGACTGGACAATATGTCTACCCAGAATGACTGGACAATATGTCTACCCAGAATGACTGGACAATATGTCTACCCAGAATGACTGGACAATAGTCATTCGGAAAGTATTCAGACCCCTTGACCTTTTCCACATTTTGTTACGTTACAGCGTTATTCAAAAATCTACACACAATATCCCATAATGACAAAGCAAAAACAGTTTTGTAGAAATTGTTACAATTTGTATTAAAAATAAAAACCTATCATATTTACATAAGTATTCAGACCTCGAGTCTTCTTGGGTATGATGCTACAAGCTTGTCACACCTGTATTTGGGGAGTTTCTTCCATTCTTCTCTGCAGATCCCCTCAAGCTCTGTCAGGTTGGATGGAGAGCGTCACTGAACAGCTATTTTCAGGACTCTCCAGAGATGTTCGATAGGGTTCAAGTCCGGGCTCTGGCTGGGCCACTCAAGGACATTCAGAGACTTGTCCCGAATCCAGTCCTGCGTTGTCTTGGCTGTGTGCTTAGGGTCGTTGTCCTATTGGAAGGTGAACCTTCACCCCAGTCTGAGGTCCTGAGCGCTCTAGAGCAGGTTTTCATCAAGGATATCTCTGTACTTTGCTCCGTTCATCTTTCCCTCGATCCTGACTTGTCTCCCAGTCCCTGCCTCTGAAAAACATCCCCACAGCATGATTCTGCCACCACCATGCTTCACCGTAGGGATGGTGCCAGCTTTCCTCCAGACGTGACGCTTAGCATTCAGGCCAAAGAATTCAATCTTGGTGTCATCAGATCAGAGACTCTTCTTTCTCATTGTCTGAGAGTCTTTAGGTGCCTTTCGGCAAACTCCAAGCGGGCTGTCGTGCCTTTTACTGAGGAATGGCTTCCGTCTGGCCACTCTACCATAAAGGCCTGATTGGTGGAGTGCCTGCAGAGATGGTTGTCCTTCTGTAAAGTTCTCCCATCTCCACAGAGGAATTCTGGACCTCTGTCAGAGTGACCATCGGGTTCTTGGTCACCTCCCTGACCAAGGCCCTTCTCCCCCGATTGCTCAGTTTGGCCGGGCAGCCAGCTCTAGGAAGAGTCTTGGTGGTTCCAAACTTCTTCCATTTAAGAATAATGGAGGCCACTGTGTTCTTGGGGACCTTCAATGCTGCAGAAATGTTTTGGTACCCTTCCCCAGAGCTGTGCCTCAACACAATCCTGTCTCGGAGCTCTATGGACAATTCCTTCTACCTCATGGCTTGGTTTTTGCTCTGACATGCACTGTCAACTGTGGGACCTTTATATAGACCGGTGTGTGCCTTTCCAAATCATGTCAAATCAATTGAATTTACCACAGGTGGACTCCAATCAAGTTGTAGAAACATCTCAAGGATGATCAATGGAAACAGGATGCACCTGAGCTCAATTTCGAGTCTCAAAGCAAAGGGTCTGAATACTTACGTAAATAAGGTATTTCTGTTTTTAATACAGTCGCAAAAGATTCTAAAAACCTGTTTTTGCTTTGTCAATATGGAGTTTTGTGTGTAGATTGATGAGGATTATTTTTTTAAAAATCAGTTTTAGAATAAGGCTGTAACGTAACAAAATGTGGAAAAAGTCAAGGGGTCTGAATACCTTCCGAATGCACTGTATGCCTACCAGAATGACTGGAAACCCACTCAGTCTAACATGCCGCATAAGTCATACGCTGTTATTGGTCTATGGTCCATATTTTGTGAGAAACCAAAAGCATTTACTGACTTCCAGAACAGACAAAACATCTCCCCCGAAAGGAAAACCGCACTTGAAACAGGCTATACTGTACGTGGCTCAATGTAGAACATTTTAATAGTATTTACATTTTTACATTTTTTATTTTTTTTGTCATTTAGCAGACGCTCTTATCCAGAGCGACTTAGTTAGTGAGTGCATACATTATTTTCTATTTCTTTTCTATTTTTTTCATACCCCCCGTGGGAATCGAACCCACAACCCTGGCGTTGCAAACGCCATGCTCTACCAACTGAGCTACATCCTTTAGTACTTCAGAAATGTGCGGACTATGACTGAGGATATGTGGTTGTCCCACCTAGATATCTTTAAGATAAATGCACTAACTGTAAGTGGCTCTGGATAAGAGCGTCTGCTAAATGACTCAAATGTAAAATGTAACGCAGCAAAATGCCAGACACCTAATATACAGTATAAATGATCTACTAGAATTGAGACTACCGGTCTCTTTCCATTCAGTTGCAGTTGATGAAATGGGTGTTATTCCACTACTGGGCTCATTGTAGCCCACGTTACCGTACCGTTACAGTCACCTTAGTCTTCCAGTGCTTTCTTCTACAACCCGCACCAGCAGCTGAATACGTTTATTTGGACAAATCCAGCATCTCGATTTCTCTATTTCGGTCTTAAAAACCAGCCTCTGGGAACACACAACATTCCACCATTTACACAGTTGAAGTCGGAAGTTTACACACCCTTAGGTTGGAGTCATTAAAACTTAGTTTTTCAACCACTCCACACATTTCTTGTTAACAAACTATAGTTTTGGCAAGTCGGTTAGGACATCTACTTTGTGCATGACACAAGTAATTTTTCCAACAATTGTTTACAGACAGATTATTTCACTTATATTTCACTGTATCACAATTCCAGTGGGTCAGAGGTTTAGACACTAAACAGCTTGGAAAATGCCAGAAAATGATGTCACGTCTTTAAAAGCTTCTGATAGGCTAATTGACATCATTTGAGTCAATTGGAGGTGTACCTGTGGATGTATTTCAAGGCCTAACTTCAAACTCAGTGCCTCTTTGCTTGACATCATGGGAAAATCAAAAGAAATCAGCCAAGACCTCAGAAAAAGAAATGGTAGACCTCCACAAGTCTGGTCCATCCTTGGCAGCAATTTCCAAACGCCTGAAGGTACCATGTTCATCTGTACAAACAATAGTATGCAAGTATAAACACCATGGGACCACGCAGCCGTCATACCTCTCAGGAAGGAGACGTGTTTTGTCTCCTAGAGATGAACGTACTTTGGTGCGAAAAGTGCAAGTCAATCCCAGAACGACAGCAAAGGACCTTGTGAAGATTCTGGAGGAAACAGGTACGAAAGTATCTATATCCACAGTAAAATGAGTCCTATATCGACATAACCTGAAAGATCGTACTTTTTGGAGAAATGTCCTCTGGTCTGATGAAACAAAAAATAGAACTGTTTGGCCATAATGACCATCGTTATGTTTGGAGGAAAAAGGGGGTTGCTTGCAAGCCAAAGAACACCATCCCAACCGTGAAGCACAGGGGTGGCAGTATCATGCTGTGGGGGTGCTTTGCTGCAGGAGGGACTGGTGCACTTCACAAAATAGATGGCATCACGAGGAAGGAAAATTATGTGAATATATTGAAGCAACATCTCAAGATATCAGTCAAGAAGTTAAAGCTTGGTCGCAAATGGGTCTTCCAAATGGACAATGACCCCAAGCATACTTCCAAAGTTATGGCAAAATGGCTTAAGGACAACAAAGTCAAGGTATTGGAGTGGCCATCACAATCCTATAGAACATTTGTGGGCAGAACTGAAAAAGTGTGTGTGAGCAAGGAGGCCTACAAACCTGACTCAGTTACACCAGCTCTGTCAGGAGGAATGGGCCACAATTCACCCAACTTATTGTGGAAGGCTACCCGAAACGTTTGACCCAAGTTAAACAATTTAAAGGCAATGCTACCAAATACTAATTGAGTGAATGTAAACTTCTGACCCACTGGGGGCCAGAGAGAGAGGAGAGGTCTGGGGATACTGGATACTTATGTCTAGTGTACCATTGACATGGACCATTCCAGTAACTATTCACACAATTACATGTCAATAAATGTGATTGACAAGCAGCTGAAAAAGTATGACCGTCTGCGTTCATTCACATCTGCAGTACCTGAAGAAAAACCAGTCGATGTTGGTGTAAACCCTTTTGAAAATGCATTCCTTCCCTTCTTCCGTGAAACAGATGTACGGTAACACAACTGGATTGGTTAGGGCAATGTAGCGGTAACCACACATTCACTTATCCTGAATAATGTCACATCAGTGACCTATTAGCTACTTCAACATAGGAAGTAAGGAGGCATTCTAGAATGGTTTGGAACTTTCCTTCAATGACAGTTTGGACATTTCTGTGGTTCGGTTTGAATATGGATCCCTGCTTCTGCTGATGCTGCTTCAGGCTGGAGAGACAGATAGAGAGAGGGAGGGAGAGAGAGAGATGAGGGAGGGGACGGACGTTGTTATTGGACCGTAAACAAGCCCCCCCAATCACGCACACACACAGTCTATAGCTGTGATACAGACTGGTATGAAAGTTATGCTTTATATTATGATTTGATATAAGATTTGAAGTGACTATTTATCCTCATTTTTTAAATCCTCCAGTGGTACGTATAGCCTGCAGATGGCCTCCATGTTAAGCCTGCAGATGGCCTCCATGTTAAGCCTGCAGATGGCCTCCATGTTAAGCCTGCAGATGGCCTCCATGTTAAGCCTGCTGATGGCCTCCATGTTAAGCCTGCAGATGGCCTCCATGTTAAGCCTGCAGATGGCCTCCATGTTAAGCCTGCAGATGGCCTCCATGTTAAGCCTGCAGATGGCCTCCATGTTAAGCCTGCAGATGGCCTCCATGTTAAGCCTGCAGATGGCCTCCATGTGAAAGCTTCACGGTCTGTTCAATCTGTATCTCCGCTTACCGTATTCACACGCGATGTCTGGACATTTTAACAAGCATAAGAAATTGAGAAGTTGATTTTTATCAATAGTGAAATAAAATAATGGGCATTTATCCAACTCTTTGCAGAGATCACAGAAGTGATTTATATGGTTCACACGGTCTGTGATGCTTGTCGAGACCTGATGTTAGAGCCTTGAATAGGGCAGGTGATTCAGGTCATGTGAGGCTTAGGTAGGTCTCTGAAATGTTTAGTGTGGCAACTATGTGTGTGTATGTTTGTGTGCTCATTATTTAGTGTCTGTTTGTGTGTGTGTGTGTGTGTGTGTGTTGTTGATCTGATCGATCTCTGGGCTAGTCTATACAGCAGCTGGCTGTAGCTACTGGCTCTGGTTTTAATATCCCATCTGTGATTATCCCTGATGTCCTTACACAGCTCTCTGGTCTTGGCCATTGTGGAGAGGTTGGAGTCTGTTTGATTGAGTGTGTAGACAGGTGTCTTTTATACAGGTAACGAGTTCAAACAGGTGCAGTTAATACAGGTAATGAGTGGAGAACAGGAGGGCTTCTTAAAGAAAAACTAACAGGTCTGTGAGAGACGGAATTCTTACTGGTTGGTAGGTGATCAAATACTTATGTCATGCAATAAAATGCAAATTAATTACCTAAAAATCATACAATGTGATTTTCTGGATTTTTGTTTTAGATTCCGTCTCTCACAGTTGAAGTGTACCTATGATAAAAATTACAGACCTCTACATGCTTTGTAAGTAGGAAAACCTGCAAAATCGGCAGTGTATCAAATACTTGTTCTCCCCACTGTAGTATGACATCATAACATGAAGTCCCACCCAGTCTGACATGACTCATTTGGTTCACTCAGACCACATGACTCATTTGGTTCACTCAGACCACATGACTCATTTGGTTCACTCAGACCACATGACTCATTTGGTTCACTCATACCACATGACTCATTTGGTTCACTCATACCACATGACTCATTTGGTTCACTCATACCACATGACTCATTTGGTTCACTCATACCACATGACTCATTTGGTTCACTCAGACCACATGACTCATTTGGTTCACTCATACCACGACTCATTTGGTTCACTCAGACCACATGATTGTGTTCTCATTTCATAGGTGGCACGTTAAAGTATTCCTGTTTTATTCCTATCACATAAACTTAGAGACTATATTCCTCTTGTTCTCACCTCTCCCATGAACAAAACCACTATGGGCTGTAAGCCTACTGGATTAAAAGAATCTCCAAAAGAATCTCCATTGAAAGTGCTTTTTTAGTCTAGGACTAGTCTTAATCTGGGGCTGTGAAACTGGCCCAATAAAGTAGAGTTTATACTGGCACATAAACATGTGTTCACATCTGTTTCCACATTTATTGGGAATGGAATGTCTCATTTAGAATCTTGTGGCATGATTCAGTTTGTGGCGTTCTGAGGCTTGTCTCTGTTGTAGCTCATCAAGCTCATGGTGGTTCAAGTCAAGAATCGATTTGATTCTCTCTCTCTCTTTCTCTCTCTCTCTCTCTCTGTCTCTCTCTGTCTCTCTCTGTCTCTCTCTGTCTCTCTCTGTCTCTCTCTGTCTCTCTCTGTCTCTCTCTGTCTCTCTCTGTCTCTCTCTCTGTCTCTCTGTCTCTCTCTCTGTCTCTCTGTCTCTGTCTCTCTCTCAATTCAAGGGCTTTATTGGCATGGGAAACGTGTGTTAACATTGCCAAAGCAAGTGAAGTAGATAGTAAACAAAAGTGAAATAAACAATAAATATTAACAGTAAACATTAATGCTACAGCATACAATGACATTCTAGACGATTCTGTGCTCCGAACTTTGTGGCAACAGTTTGGGGAAGGCCCTTTTCTGTTTCAGCATGACAAGTTTCAGCATGACAATGCCCCTGTGCACAAAGCGAGGTCCATACAGAAATGTTTGTCAAGATCGGTGTGGAATGACTTGACTTGCCTGCACAGAGCCCTGACCTCAACCTCCATCGAACACCTTTTGGGATGAATTGGAACGCAGACTGTGAGCCAGGCCTAATCGCCCAACATCAGTGCCCGACCTCACTAATGCTCTTTTGACTGAATGGAAGCAAGTCCCTGCAGCAATTTTCCAACATCTAGTTCAAAGCCTTCACAGAAGAGTGGAGGCTGTTATAGCAGCAAAGGGGGGGGGACCAACTCCATATTAATGACCATGATTTTGGAATGAGATGTTCGACAAGCAGGTGTCCACATACCTCTGGTCATGTAGTGTGGGTTGTTTTTACAATGGTGTTTGTTCTTTACTGGTTGTCCTTTTCTTGTGGCAACAGGTCACACATCTTGCTGCTGTGATGGCACACAGTGGTGTTTCACCTAATAGATATGTGAGTTTATCAAAATCATTATATCAGCCCCTTTTTCAATGCAACAAACCAAATCTGACTAGATTGAGTCTGTGATTTTGTTGTTTTCTATTGGCGGAGAGGTCAGCCCAATTATAGATAAGTATAGGTCAGCAATGTGGAGTTACTGCTTCCTACAAGAGTAGAAATGTGTAGGCTACATTTCAAGCAGTCTTTGAAAAGCCAGTCAGGTAAAATGCTTATGTCTTAATTTACATACATTTTAGTCATTTAGCAGACGCTCTTATCCAGAGCGACTTACAGGAGCAATTAGGGTTAAGTGCCTTGCTTAAGGGCACATCGACAGATTTTTCACCTAGTCGGCTCGGGGATTAGAACCAGTGACCTTTCGGTTACTGGCACAACGCTCTTACCCACTGAGCTACCTGCCGTCCTAATTAATTAAATTAATTAAAGGGGCAGTGTTGTATTTTGAGACAGGCTTGAATATGCAAATAAGCTAATAGGCAGAGGGGTAGCCGACATTGTCTAATTCTCTGTATGGTAATAATTAATTGTATTTTGTAACGTGATTTCTTGCATCATACAACGCAATTTACAGTCAGCTATTTGGTCCATTGTGTTACAGACCAAGTAAAACATCTGTAATTAATGTCAAGCCCTTCATAATGTAAAAACGTTTTTTTTAAAGTCTCATGCAGTGTAGGCTGTATTGAACACCACATATAGGCTACTGTAGGCTATATCGTAGAAATCAAAAGCTATTTCCATGTGAAAATGTTATGGGATTTACTCCATTGGTTTTGTTGGTAGGCCTACATTATGCTCAGATAGCCACAATAACCTGTTGGCTACTGTCTAAAACTGTCAGGGTACAGCCTATTGGCTACTGTCTAAAACTGTCAGGATACAGCCTATTGGCTACTGTCTACAACTGTCAGGGTACAGCCTATTGGCTACTGTCTACAACTGTCAGGGTACAGCCTATTGGCTACTGTCTAAAACTGTCAGGATACAGCCTATTGGCTACTGTCTAAAACTGTCAGGGTACAGCCTATTGGCTACTGTCTAAAACTGTCAGGGTACAGCCTATTGGCTACTGTCTAAAACTGTCAGGGTACAGCCTATTGGCTACTGTCTAAAACTGTCAGGATACAGCCTATTGGCTACTGTCTAAAACTGTCAGGGTACAGCCTATTGGCTACTGTCTAAAACTGTCAGGGTACAGCCTATTGGCTACTGTCTAAAACTGTCAGGGTACAACCTATTGGCTACTGTCTAAAACTGTCAGGATACAGCCTATTGGCTACTGTCTAAAAGTGTCAGGGTACAGCCTATTGGCTACTGTCTAAAACTGTCAGGGTACAGCCTCAGTGTTAACTTGATCGGCGCGCGTTTACAGTGTTTCCGCTCAATGGACCTCAAATTTGCTCAGTGCCCCCCAAAATTTGAGGGAACATTGATCAAAACATTTGGCAGGAGGTTAGGAAGTGCAGCTCAGTTTCCACCTCATTTTGTGGGCAGTGTGCACATAGCCTGTCTTCTCTTGAGAGCCAGGTCTGCCTGTGGCGGCCTTTCTCAATAGCAAGGCTGTGCTCACTGAGTCTGTACATAGTCAAAGCTTTCCTTCATTTTAGGTCAGTCACAGTGGTCAGGTATTCTGCCACTGTGTACTCTTTGTTTAGGGCCAAATAGCATTCTAGTTTGCTCTGTTTTTTTGTTTGTTCTTTCCAATGTGTCAAGTAATTCTCTTTTTTGTTTTCTCATGATTTGGTTGGGTCTAATTGTGTTGTTGTTGTCCTGGTGCTCTGTGGGGTCTGTTTGTGTTTTGTGAACAGAGCCCCAGGACCAGCTTACTTGGGGGACTCTTCTCAAGGTTCTGTAGGTGACTGCGGACCCGTTACGGACGCAGGCAATAAGGCAGTGATCGCTGAGATCCTGGTTGAAGACAGCTGAGGTGTATTTAGAGGGTAAGTTAGTCAGGATGATATCTATGAGGGTACCCATGTTTACGGATTTAGGGTTGTACCTGGTAGGTTCGTTGATAATTTGTGTGAGATTGAGGGCATCTAGTTTAGATTGTAGGATGGCCGGGGTGTTAAGCATATCCCAATTTAGGTCACCAAGCAGTACGAACTCTGAGGATAAATGGGGGGCAATCAATTCACATATGGTATCCAGGGCACAGCTGGGGGCTGAGGGGGGTCTGTAGCAAGCGGCAACAGTGAGAGACTTATTTCTGGAAAGGTGGATTTTTAGAAGTAGAAGCTCAAACTGTTTGGGCACAGACCTGGATAGTATGATAGAGCTCTGAAGGCTATCTCTACAGTAGATTGCAACTCCACCCCCTTTGGCAGTTCTATCTAGATGGAAAATGTTATAGTTGGGGATGGAAATTTCAGAATTTTTGGTGGCCTTCCTAAGCCAGGATTCAGACACTGCTAGAACATCAGGGTTGGCGGAGTGTGCTAACGCAGTGAATAACTCAAACTTAGGAAGTAGACTTCTGATATTTACGTGCAAGAAACCAAGACTTTTGCCATTACAGAAGTCAGCAATAGCTGATAGCAAGTAGCTAGGTAGCTGGCTACTCCCGTCCGGTAGACCTAGAGGTAGATATGAGCCTGGCTCTAGGCTAGCTCGAGGCTAACTGGTGCTTGCATCGGGGGTAGTGGTGATTAGCCAGACAGCAACATCCATTCGGTTGCGGCTAGCTAGTTGCGATCCGGTGATTAATGTCCAGTGATGAAAAAAATCCAATGTTCTGGGTGAAATAGCGCTAACTGTGGCTAATAGCAAGTAGCTAGTTAGCTGGCTAGCTAGTTTCAACTGGAGATTCTAGATAAAAGGTAAGTCAATAATAGAATCCGTTCCACATTGAGTGAGGCGGGTTGCAGGAAAGTATATTTTGTAGAAGGATGAAAAGTCTGATAGGAAAATATGTACGAAAAATACAAAAAAAACAGGGTATTTACAGGCTATTTACAGACACACGACAAAAACAGGACTGCACTACTACGCCATCTTGGATTATATCTCTCTGTAGGTGATGGCTTTGTTATGGAAGGTTTGAGAATCGCTTCCTTTTAGGTGGTTGTAGAATTTAATTGCTCTTTTCTGGATTTTTATAATTAGTGGGATTCGTCATAATTCTGCTCTGCATGCATTATTTGGTGTTTTATGTTGTCCACTGAGGATATTGTTGCAGAATTCTGCATGCAGAGTCTCAATTTGGTGTTTGTCCCATTTTGTGAATTCTTGGTTGGTGAGTGGTCCCCAGACCTCACAACCATAGAGGGTAATGGGTTCAGCGACGTGAGAGACTGATCAACAACTACAGGAAGTGTTAGTTGGAGTCATTGCAGCTAAATGTGGCACAAACATTTATTGTGTGTAAGGATGCAATTACCTTTTCACACAGGGGCATTGGGTGTTTCATAACTTTGTTTCTAAAATAAATGAAATGACTATGTAATTGTTGTGTTATTTGTTCACTCAGGTTCCCTTCATCTAATATTAGGTTTTGGTTGAAGATATGATAACATTCAGTATCCAAAATATGCAAAAGTAAATAGCCTCATTACTACCTGGTACCCCTGCACATTGACTCGGTGCCTCTACTCCTTGTATATTTGGTTAACCTCCCGAGTGGCGCAGTGGTCTAAGGCACTGCATCGCAGTGCTAGCTGTGCCACTAGAGATCCTGGTTCGAATCCAGGCTCTGTCGTAGCCGGCCGCGACCGGGAGACCCATGGGGCGGCGCACAATTGGCCCAGCGTCGTCCAGGGTAGGGGAGGGAATGGCCGGCAGGGATGTAGCTCAGTTGGTAGAGAATGGCGTTTGCAACACCAGGGTTGTGAGTTCGATTCCCAGTATGAAAAATACAAAAAATAATGTATGCACTCACTAACTGTAAGTCGCTCTGGATAAGAGCGTCTGCTAAATGACTAAAATGTATATAGCCTCATTACCACCTGGTACCCCTGCACATTGACTCAGTACTGGTACTCCTTGTATATAGTCTCATTACTACCTGGTACCCCTGCACATTGACTCAGTACTGGTACTCCTTGTATATAGTCTCATTACTACCTGGTACCCCTGCACATTGACTCAGTACTGGTACTCCTTGTATATAGTCTCATTACTACCTGGTACCCCTGCCCATTGACTCAGTACTGGTACTCCTTGTATAAAGTCTCATTACTACCTGGTACCCCTGCCCATTGACTCAGTACTGGTACTCCTTGTATATAGTCTCATTACTACCTGGTACCCCTGCCCATTGACTCAGTACTGGTACTCCTTGTACAGTGGGGAAAAAAAGTATTTAGTCAGCCACCAATTGTGCAAGTTCTCCCACTTAAAAAGATGAGAGAGAACTGTAATTTTCATCATAGGTACACGTCAACTATGACAGACAAATTGAGATTTTTTTTTCAAGAAAATCACATTCTAGGATTTTTTATGAATTTATTTGCAAATTATGGTGGAAAATAAGTATTTGGTCACCTACAAACAAGGAAGATTTCTGGCTCTCACAGACCTGTAACTTCTTCTTTAAGAGGCTCCTCTGTCCTCCACTCGTTACCTGTATTAATGGCACCTGTTTGAACTTGTTATCAGTATAAAATACACCTGTCCACAACCTCAAACAGTCACACTCCAAACTCCACTATGGCCAAGACCAAAGAGCTGTCAAAGGACACCAGAAACAAAATTGTAGACCTGCACCAGGCTGGGAAGACTGAATCTGCAATAGGTAAGCAGCTTGATTTGAAGAAATCAACTGTGGGAGCAATTATTAGGAAATGGAAGACATACAAGACCACTGATAATCTCCCTCGATCTGGGGCTCCACGCAAGATCTCACCCCGTGGGGTCAAAATGATCACAAGAACGGTGAGCAAAAATCCCAGAACCACACGGGGGGACCTAGTGAATTACCTGCAGAGAGCTGGGACCAAAGTAACAAAGCCTACCATGAGTAACACACTATGCCGCCAGGGACACAAATCCTGCAGTACCAGACGTGTCCCCCTGCTTAAGCCAGTACATGTCCAGGCCCGTCTGTAGTTTGCTAGAGTGCATTTGGATGATCCAGAAGAGGATTGGGAGAATGTCATATGGTCAGATGAAACCAAAATAGAACTTTTTGGTAAAAACTCAACTCGTCGTGTTTGGAGGACAAAGAATGCTGAGTTGCATCCAAAGAACACCATACCTACTGTGAAGCATGGGGGGTGGAAACATCATGCTTTGGGGCTGTTTTTCTGCAAAGGGACCAGGACGACTGATCCGTGTAAAGGAAAGAATGAATGGGGCCATGTATCGTGAGATTTTGAGTGAAAACCTCCTTCCATCAGCAAGGGCATTGAAGATGAAACGTGGCTGGGTCTTTCAGCATGACAATGATCCCAAACACACCGCCCGGGCAACGACGGAGTGGCTTCGTAAGAAGCATTTCAAGGTCCTGGAGTGGCCTAGCCAGTCTCCAGATCTCAACCCCATAGAAAATCTTTGGAGGGAGTTGAAAGTCCGTGTTGCCCAGCGACAGCCCCAAAACATCACTGCTCTAGAGGAGATCTGCATGGAGGAATGGGCCAAAATACCAGCAACAGTGTGTGAAAACCTTGTGAAGACTTACAGAAAACGTTTGACCTGTGTCATTGCCAACAAAGGGTATATAACAAAGTATTGAGAAACTTTTGTTATTGACCATATACTTATTTTCCACCATAATTTGCAAATAAATTCATTAAAAATCCTACAATGTGATTTTCTGGAAAATAAATTCTCATTTTGTCTGTCATTTTTTACGTGTACCTATGATGAAAATTACAGGTCTCTCTCATCTTTTTAAGTGGGAGAACTTGCACAATTGGTGGCTGACTAAATACTTTTTTCCCCCACTGTATATAGTCTCATTACTACCTGGTACCCCTGCCCATTGACTCAGTACTGCTCCTCCTTGTATATAGTCTCATTACTACCTGGTACCCCTGCCCATTGACTCAGTACTGCTCCTCCTTGTATATAGTCTCATTACTACCTGGTACCCCTGCCCATTGACTCAGTACTGGTACTCCTTGTATATAGTCTCATTACTACCTGGTACCCCTGCACAATGACTCAGTACCGGTACTTCTTGTATAGAACCTCATTGTTATTTTATTGTGTTACTATTTCCTTCTTTGGATTTTTTAAATCTTACTTTTTAACTCTGCATTGTTTGGAAAGGGCTCGTAAGTAAGCATTTCACGGTAAAGTGTACACCCAAAACATTTGATTTGATTTTGAGAGTGAGATAGAGACAAACAGGGGGACAAACACCTACCTGGAGGTGACAGCATTCCCTCCCCCATATGCCCCCCTAGGCACAACTACAACAACATAACCAACAAAAACGGGTCACGACTCCTGCAGCTCTGTCACACACTGGGTCTGTACATAGTCAATGGTAGGCTTCGAGGGGACTCCTATGGTAGGTACACCTATAGCTCATCTCTTGGCAGTAGTACTGTAGACTACTTTATCACTGACCTCAACCCAGAGTCTAGCTATACTTAGCTATACTTAAACTCTTTAACATCATCCTTAGCTCTGGCATCTTCCCCAATATTTGGAACCAAGGACTGATCACCCCAATCCACAAAAGTGGAGACAAATTTGACCCCAATAACTACCGTGGGATATGTGTCAACAGTAACCTTGGGAAAATCCTCTGCATTATCATTAACAGCAGACTAGTTCATTTCCTCAGTGAAAACAATGTACTGAGCAAATGTCAAATCGGCTTTTTACCAAATTACCGTACAACAGACCACGTATTCACCCTGCACACCCTAATTGACAAACAAACAAACCAAAACAAAGGCAAAGTCTTCTCATGCTTTGTTGATTTCAAAAAAGCTTTTGACTCAATTTGGCATGAGGGTCTGCTATACAAATTGATGGAAAGTGGTGTTGGGGGAAAAACATATGACATTATAAAATCCATGTACACAAACAACAAGTGTGCGGTTAAAATTGGCAGAAAACACACATTTCTTTCCACAGGGCCATGGGGTGAGACAGGGATGCAGTTTAAGCCCCACCCTCTTCAACATATATATCAACGAATTGGCGAGGGCACTAGAACAGTCTGCAGCACCCGGCCTCACCCTACTAGAATCTGAAGTCAAATGTCTTCTGTTTGCTGATGATCTGGTGCTTCTGTCACCAACCAAGGAGTGCCTACAGCAGCACCTAGATCTTCTGCACAGATTCTGTCAGACCTGGGCCCTGACAGTAAATCTCAGTAAGACAAAAATAATGCTGTTCCAAAAAAGGTCCAGTTGCCAGGACCACAAATACAAATTCCATCTAGACACCGTTGCCCTAGAAAAACACACAAAAAACTATACCTAACACCGCCTAAACATCAGCGCCACAGGTAACTTCCACAAAGCTGTGAACGATCTGAGAGACAAGGCAAGAAGAGCCTTCTATGCCATCAAAAGGAACATAAAATTTGACATACCAATTAGGATCTGGCTAAAAATACTTGAATCAGTTATAGAACCCATTGCCCTTTATGGTTGTGAGGTCTGGGGTCCGCTCACCAACCAATAATTCACAAAATGGGACAAACACCAAATTGAGACTCTGCATGCAGAATTCTGCAAAAACATCCTCCGTGTACAACGTAAAACACCAAATAATGCA
>NC_059203.1:16696315-16721315 GCF_020615455.1 Coregonus clupeaformis | reverse complement strand
TAGAAATTTTAGCAAAATCGATAAAAAATGTAAAACAGAAATACCTTATTTACATAAGTATTCAGACCCTTTGCTATGAGACTCGACATTGAGCTCAGGTGCATCCTGTTTCCATTGATCATCCTTGAGATGTTTCTACAACTTGATTGGAGTCCACCTGTGGTAAATTCAATTGATTGGACATGATTTGGAAAGGCACACACCTGTCTATATAAGGTCCCACAGTTGACAGTGCATGTCAGAGCAAAAACGAAGACATGAGGTCGAAGGAATTGTCCGTAGAGCTCCAAGACAGGATTGTGTCGAGGCACAGATCTGGGGAAGGGTACCAAAAAATGTCTGTAGCATTGAAGGTCCCCAAGAACACAGTGGCCTCCATCATTCTTAAATGGAAGAAGTTTGGAACCACCAAGACTCTTCCTAGAGCTGGCCTCCCGGACAAACTGAGCAATCAGGGGAGAAGGGCCTTGGTCAGGGAGGTGAACAAGAACCCGATGGTCACTCTGACAGAGCTCCAGAGTTCCTCTGTGGAGATGGGAGAACCTTCCAGAAGGACAACCATCTCTGCAGCACTCCACCAATCAGGCCTTTATGGTAGAGTGGCCAGACGGAAGCCACTCCTCAGTAAAAGGCACATAACAGCCCACTTGGAGTTTGTCAAAAGGCACCTAAAGGACTCTCAGACCATGAGAAACAAGATTCTTTGGTCTGATGAAAGCAAGATTGAACTCTTTGGCCTGAATGCCAAGCGTCACGTCTGGAGGAAACCTGGCACCATCCCTACGGTGAAGCATGGTGGTGGCAGCATCATGCTGTGGGGATGTTTTTCAGCGGCAGGGACTGGGAGACGAGTCAGGATAGAGGGAAAGATGAACGGAGCAAAGTACAGAGAGATCCTTGATGAAAACCTGCTCCAGAGCGCTCAGGACCTCAGACTGGGGTGACGGTTCACCTTCCAACAGGACAATGACCCTAAGCACACAGCCAAGACAACGCAGGAGTGGCTTCGGGACAAGTCTCTGAATGTCCTTGAGTGGCCCAGCCAGAGCCCGGACTTGAACCCGATCGAACATCTCTGGAGAGACCTGGAAATAGCTGTGCAGCAACGCTCCCCATCCAACCTGACAGCGCTTGAGAGGATCTGCAGAGAAGAATGGGAGAAACTCCCCAAATACAGGTGTGCCAAGCTTGTAGCGTCATACCCAAGAAGACTCGAAGCTGTAATCGCTGCCAAAGTTGCTTCAACAAAGTACTGAGTAAAGGGTCTGAATATTTATGTAAATGTATTATTACATTTTATTTTTATATTTTTTGTTATTAGCAAACATTTCTAAAGAACTTGTTTTTGCTTTGTCATTATGGGGTATTGTCTGTAGATTGATGAATTTTGTGCACAAAAGTTTAGAGAAATAAGCAATATGGAACATTTCTGGGATCTTTAATTTCAGCTCATGAAACATGGGACCAACACTTTAAATGTTGCGTTCATATTTTTGTTCATATTTACATTGAAGAACTACAAAAGAGTGATTTCGTCATACAGCATCTGCAGAAGCTCCATAGAGATGAGATGATGACTTGGAATTAACTAATCAAGTACCGGTAATCAAAAAAAAATCAAAAATGAATGAAATATTTTACAAATGTAAAGGAATGTGAATAAATGATGGTTAATAAGTGATAAGCAGTAATGTGCAGTCACTACCATCACGGGACTTTTATTAATAGTTTTATTCTGTGCTGTTACAGCATTCAACACAAATAATCGAAACCGAAAACTGTGATTATTTCTTTAGGATCGAACCGAAACCGAACTGACCTCAAAAAGCACTAATCACTCAGCACTAGGTGCTAAATGAAATTATGAAATAAAAAAAATGGGCTATTCTTAAACTCAACATTATCCTTTCCCCAATATTTGGAACCAAGGTCTGATCAACCCCCATCCACAAAAGTGGAGACAAATTTGACCCCAATAATTAGTAATTAATAATAATAAATAAACTAATAAATAATAAACTAAAATAATAATAAATATCAGCGCCAAAAATATGTTGCAATTAGTTGCCAGGACCACAAATACAAATTCCATCTAGACACCGTTGCCCTAGAGCACACAAAAAACTATACATACCTCGGCCTAAACATCAGCGCCACAGGTAACTTCCACAAAGCTGTGAACGATCTGAGAGACAAGGCAAGAAGGGCCTTCTATGCCATCAAAAGGAACATAAAATTTGACATACCAATTAGGATCTGGCTAAAAAAATACTTGAATCAGTTATAGAACCCATTGCCCTTTATGGTTCTGAGGTCTGGGGTCCGCTCACCAACCAAGAATTCACAAAATGGGACAAACACCAAATTGAGACTCTGCATGCAGAATTCTGCAGAAATATCCTCAGTAAAACACCAAATAATGCATGCAGAGCAGAATTAGGCCGATACCCACTAATTATCAAAGACTAGAAAAGAGCTGTTAAATTCTACAACCACCTAAAAGGAAGCGATTCCCAAACCTTCCATAACAAAGCCATCACCTACAGAGAGATGATCCTGGAGAAGAGTCCCCTAAGTAAGCTTGTCCTGGGGCTCTGTTCACAAACACAAACAGACCCCACAGAGCCCCAGGACAGCAACACAATTATATCCAACCAAATTATGAGAAAACAAAAAGATAATTACTTGACACATTGGAAATAATTTATTTTAAAAAACAGAGCAAACTAGAATGCTACACTGCCCACAAAATGAGGTGGAAACTGAGCTGCACTTCCTAACCTCCTTTCAAATGTTTGACCATATTAGAGACACATATTTCCCTCAGATTACACAGATCCACAAATAATTAGAAAACAAACCCAATTTTGATAAACTCCCATATCTATTGGGTGAAATACCACAGTGTGCCATCACAGCTGCAAGATGTATGACCTGTTGCCACAAGAAAAGGGCAACCAGTGAAGAACAAACACCATTGTAAATACAACCCATATTTATGTTTATTTATTTTCCCATTTGTACTTTAACTATTTGCACATTGTTACAACACTGTATATAGACATAATATGACATTTGAAATGTCTTTATTCTTTTGGAACTTCGGAGTGTAATGTTTACTGTTAATATTTATTTGACTTTTGTTTATTATCTACTTCACTTGCTTTGGCAATGTTAACATACGTTTCCCATGCCAATAAAGCCCTTAAATTGAAATAGGAGACAAGAGACAGAGAGAGACAGACAGAGACAGAGACAGAGAGAGAGAGAGAAGGGGTGTGGGGGGTTGTGGGTTCTCTGTTTCACCCTCAGGCTTACTGTACCCCTCCGCAGCCAATCAGAGAGCTCAACACTAGAGACCACAAAGCCTGATGGGAAAGAGATGGGAAAGAGATTGCCCGGTTGTGCTGGCTCTTAACCAATGACACACACCGTGTTTCACCTAGCACTGCAGGAAATTTACATTTTTTTCTCTCAACCCCATGATAAACTGCAGGAAATTAGCTCTAAAACATTAAAATGTCTCTGCTAAATATGTAGAACAGGAAATTAGCTTTAAAACAGCAAAATGTTGCGGCCAAGAGGACGGCCTCTAACATTTTTGATTGGAGGCGGCGCCATTGGCTATGCACCCCCCCGGTTACTTGGCCAACGCTGCTGAAAAAAAAAAACTTGCCGAAACACTGCACAGGTTTGTGTGATCTATGGGGATATGAACCCTTCAACACCCATAGGTCTCCAGGGTAATAACACTTCAGTGTGTGAGTGTGTGTGTGTGTGTGTGTGTGTGTGTTAATTACTACCAGATGACAGTGACATAAAACAACACAACCCAATTCTGATACACACCATATGGTCCTCTTTACAATCAAGTAGACTTTCACCTATCTCAATAAGACGTGTGTCAATAATATCGGTACTTACGATTTGTGAGCAGGCAGTGCATTTGTCGAACGCCAGACTGGCCGGCAGAACGTTGTCAAATCTGGACAGAAACCCTCTGATCTGAGAAAGATAAGAAAGTGATCAGCTATTTTCCATTTCCTGACTTAATACATACTAAAAGGTGTGACAACACCGCCATCTGGTGTTGAAGTGGTATTACAACACGTTTTTTTTTTTTTTTTTTTTTTCCTGCTCCAATCATCATGCTTTCCTGTGATGACATGGTGAGGCAGACAGGCCAATCAGAGGGAGAGAGTGGAAAGAGAAAAAAGAGCCAGAGGGAGGAGCAGAGGGGGAAGAAGAGGGGGAGGATTAATGGAAGAGAGATACAGAGGGGGCAGAAAAGAGAGAAGGGGCTCTGGGATCTAATGAATAAGGAGAGAGAGAGAGAGAGAGAGAGAGAGAGAGAGACAGAGAGAGAGACAGAGAGAGAGACAGAGAGAGAGACAGAGAGAGAGACAGAGAGAGAGACAGAGAGACAGAGAGACAGAGAGACAGAGAGACAGAGAGACAGAGAGACAGAGAGAGAGAGAGAGAGAGAGAGAGAGAGAGAGAGAGAGAGAGAGAGAGAGAGAGAGAGAGAGAGAGAGAGAGAGAGAGAGAGAGAGAGAGAGAGAGTGTGAAATAGAGGGAGCGCGCGAGAGAGAGAGAGTGAAATAGAGGGAGCGCACGAGAGAGAGAGGATACGAGACAGAGGGAGGGAGAGAGCAAGAGAGAGAGAGGATACGAGACAGAGAGAGAGAGAGAGAGAGAGAGAGAGAGAGAGGATACGAGACAGAGGGAGGGAGAGAGCAAGAGAGAGAGAGAGAGAGAGTAGGGGGAGAGAGAGAGAGAGAGATGGAGGGTAAAAATAAAGAGTGAGAGTATGAGATGTTAGTCTTGAACAACCCTGGGCGAGAGAGGCTGCCATGGAAACAGAGCTGATCTCTCCAGACACAGACACAGGTCTGTCTGTGACCCCTACAGCAGGGGTAGGTGACCCCTACAGCAGGGGCAGGTGACCCCTACAGCAGGGGCAGGTGACCCCTACAGCAGGGGTAGGTGACCCCTACAGCAGGGGTCAGGGGTCACTAGATTTCAACCACGGGCCGATTTTGGTCAGAATTATAATAAAGTTGTACTGCAAATAAAATAAAATAAAAATAATTTCATACCTTGATTACATTGAGACATGATCACGGCTCTTTTTTGAATTTGTGAGAATAATTGGTGAACACATTTCCTCAACTAAATACATTTTTAGCTGAATTCCTGTTGATTTGTGTCTTTCTATACAAATTTGTTTGTTTATTTATTTATTTTTATGGAAACAAACGTATTTGTTTTTGCAAAAAACTTTGGGAGGACGGTTTGGACCTGTTGCCGGCTCTACAGCTTCTTAACTGTTTCATCATCAGTCCATCATGGACCCTTAGTGATGTAATAACCCTCCAACAAGATCAACATGACCTGATCATTTTACAAATTAATAAAAAATGAAAAGCTGAAAGGTCTTGAGTCAATAAGTATTCAACCCCTTTGTTAAAGCAAGCATAAATAAGTTCAGCAGTAAACATTTGCTTAACAAGTCACATAATAAGTTGCATGGACTCACTCTGTGTGAAATTTTAGTGTTTAACATGATTGTTGAACAACTACCTCATCTCTGTACCCCACACATACAATTATCTGTAAGGTCCCTCAGTCGAGCAGTGCATTTCAAACACTGATTGATTCAACCACAAAGACCAGGGAGGTTTTCCAATGCCTCGCAAAGAAGGGCACCTATCGGTAAATGGGTTTAAAAAAAAGCAGACTCTCCATATTTTCAAGAATAGTGGTGGCTGCATCATGTTATGGGTTTGCTTGTAATCGTTAAGGACTGGGGAGTTTTTCAGGATAAAAAATAAACTGAATGGAGCTAAGCACAGGCAAAATCCTAGAGGAAAACCTGGTTCAGTCTGCTTTCCACCAGATACTGGGAGATGAAATCACCTTTCAGCAGGACAATAACCTAAAACACAAGGCCAAATCTACACTGGAGTTAATTACCAAGAAGACAGTGAATGTTCCGGAGTGGCAGAGTTACAGTTTTTACTATGTCAAGACCTGAAAATGGTTGTCTAACAATGATCAACAACCAATTTGTGAGAGCTTGAAGAATTTTTTAAATAATAAAAATGTGCTAATGTTGCACAATCCAGGTGTGAAAAGCTCTTACAGACTTACCCAGAAAGACTGTAATCAGTCTGTAATCGCTTCCAAAGGTGCTTCTACAAAGTATTGACTAAGGGGTGTGAATATGTATGTAAATGAGATATTTTTATATATTATATTATATGTTTTCACTTTGTCATTATGGGGTATTGTCTGTAGATGGATCCTTTATTTATGTATTTATTTAATCCATTTTGAATTCAGGCTGTAACACAACAGAATGTGGAATAAGTCAACGGGTATGAATACTTTCTGAAGGCACTGTATATGCCATTTAGCACCCAGCACAGCCACAGCAGGACCATGGTGGTGTTGATCATTTGGAGTAGATTCATTTGTGGACTGGAGCCAGGGGAGACGTGTAGTTCTCTAGACAGCCACAGGAGGGCACTGTGTCATAACCATGAAAACTGTCCTCTGCAGCTCACAACCATCACAGTCAACACACACACACACACACACACACACACACACACACACACACACACACACACACACACACACACACACACACACACACACACACACACACACACACACACACACACACACACACACACACACACACACACACACACACACACACACACACACACACACACACACACACACACACACACACACACTTTGTATTATTGTATTACTATCCTTGTGGGGAACAAATAATTGATTCCCATCCAAAATCCTACTTTCCCTAACACCTAACCTAACCATAACCTTAATCCCAAACCCCAAAACTATACCTAAAGTCATCAGAGTTGTCATAATGCTTCAGCAAATGTACATTTTCCCAGGGGCGTCGGTAGACACAATGTGGGTAACCTAATTTATGTCCCTCTAACTGCCCTGAATGCCTCTGCTGATCCTGTTGTATGCAGTAATCATGAGCCTAAGAACCAGATTTATACTGTTAGCACTGAGCCGGTGTGCCTGAAGAGGAAGTCCACTGTGTGCAGCTCACCCTGCACTATCAGCTCCAATATAAACAAATAACATGAGCATATCTACTTCTGATAAGCTTCCCAGTAAAGCATTAAAAACAATCAAGCAACTCAGAAAAGTGTTACAAATAGCCCATATTAACATATATATCTTAAGAAACAAGGTTAATGAAATCAATAATTTGCTAGTAACAGATGACATTCATATTCTGACAATCTCTGAAACTCACTTAGATGATACAGTGGTAGCAATATATGGTTATAAGATCTACAGAAAAGACAGAAATGCGAATGGTGGAGGTGTTGCCGTCTATATTCAGAACCACATTCCTGTAAAGCATAGAGAGGATCTCATGTTAAATACTGTTGAAGTAATATGGCTACAGGTTCATCTGCCTCACCTAAAGCCCATTCTGGTGGGAAGCTGCTATAGACCACCAAGTGCTAACAGTCAGTATCTGGATAACGTGTGAAATGCTTGATAATGTATGTGATATCAATAGATAGGTATACTTTCTGGGTGATCTAAATATTGACTGGCTTTCATCAGGCTGCCCACTCAAGAGAAAGCTTCAAACTGTAACCAGTGCCTGCAACCTGGTTCAGGTTATCAGTCAACCTACCAGGGTAGTTACAAACAGTACAGGAATTAAATCATCAACATGTATTGATCATATCTTTACTAAGATTTGTTTGAAAGCAGTATCCGAATCCATTGGATGTAGTGATCACAATATAGTAGCCATATCTAGGAAAACCAAAGTTCCAAGGCTGGGCCTAATATTGTGTATAAGAGGTCATACAATATGTTTTGTAGTGATTCTTATGTTGATGATGTTGATGATTTGCTGGTCTGTGGTGTGTAATGAGGAGCAACCAGACGCTGCACTTGCCAAATTTATGAAATTGCTTATTCCAGTTACTAAAAACGGTTAAATCCCCGTGGATTGATGAGGAATTGAAAAATGTTATGGTTGAGAGGGATGAGGCAAAAGGAATGGCAAATAAGTCTGGCTGCACAACCGATTGGCAAACGTATTGCAAATTGAGAAATCATGTGACTAAACTGAATAAAAATAAGAAACTATACTATGAAACAAAGATAAATCATATAAAAGAATAAAGAATGATAGTAAAAAGCTTTGGAGCACCTTAAATGAAATTATGGCCAAAATGGCAAACTCAGCTCCACCATTCATTGAATCAGATTCATCACAAAACCCACTGATATTGCCAACTACTTTTATTATTATTTTTTTTCATTGGCAAGATTAGCAAACTTAGGCCACATGCCAGCAACAAACGCCAACACTACACATCCAAGTATAACTGACCAAATTATGAAAGACAAGCATTGTAATTTTGACTTCCGTATAGTGAGTGTGGAAGAGGTGAAAAAGTTATTGTTGCCTATCAACAATGACAAGCCACCGGGGTCTGACAACATGGATGGAAAATTACTGAGGATAATAGCGGACGATGTTGCCACTCCTATTTGCCTTATCTTCAATTTAAGCCCACTAGAACGTGTGTACCCTCAGGGCCTGGAGGGAAGCAAAAGTCATTCCAAGAATAGTAAAGCCCCCTTTACTGGCTCAAATAGCCGACCAATCAGCCTGTTAACAACCCTTAGTAAACTATTGGAAAAAATGGTGTTTGACCAGATACAATGCTATTTTACAGTAAACAGATTAACACCAGACTTTCAGCACGCTTATAGGGAAGGACATTCAACATGCACAGCACTTACACAAATGACTGATGATTGGCTGAGATAAATTGATGATAAAAAGATTGTGGGGGCTGTTTTGTTAGACTTCAGTGCAGTGCCTTGGCGGCAGCTAATGGGGATACTTAATAAATACAAATACCTAACCCTAATTCTAACCATAATCCTAAACCTAAAATAGCATTTCTCCTCATGAGGACCGGCAAAATGTCCCCACTTGACTGAATCTTCCTTGTTTTACTATACTTGTGAGGACAGTTAAACAAAAATACACACACACACAAACACTTTAATATTACAGTACCATCTCTTCGTATTGGTCAGCTGAAATGTCAATAGGGTCAGACAGGGAGGAGGATCAGAATGAATACCGATCATTAGCTGTTGTGTTGTTAACGAGGCTAATCATCTCATCGTAGCTGCGTGTTTGTGCAGCCCAGTGAGCCTTAATAGAGTAGCAGCAGTCTATGGAGGGTTAATGGGTGTGCGCGCGCCTGTGTGTGACTGCAAGCGTGCACGTGTGTGTTCTTTTGTGTGTATAACAGACGTCATCTTAATAGTATACCGTCTTTAGACAGAAGATACCAGTCCATCTGTTCTGTAGACAGAAGATACCAGTCCATCCAGTACATTCCGAAAGTATTCAGACCCTTTGACTTTTTCCAACTTTTTGTTACGTTACAGCCTTATTCTAAAATGGATTAAATAGTTTTTTCCACCCCTCATCAATCTACACACAATACCCCACAATGACAAAGCAAAAACACGTTTTTAGAATAAAATAAAAAAACGGAAATATGACATTTACCTAAGTATTCAGACCCTTTACTCAGTACTTTGTTGAAGCATCTTTGGCAGCATTACAGCCTTGAGTCTTCTTGGGTATGACGCTACAAGCTTGGCACACCTGTATTTGGGGAGTTTCTCCCATTCTTCTCTGCAGATCTTCTCAAGCTCTGTCAGGTTGGATGGGGAGCGTCATTGCAGCTATTTTCAGGTCTCTCCAGAGATGTTCGATCGGGTTCAAGTCCGGGCTCTGACTGGGCCACTCAAGGACATTCAGAGACTTGTCCCAAAGCCACTGCTGCGTTGTCTTGGCTGTGTGCTTAGGGTCGTTGTCCTGTTGGAAGGTGAACCTTCGCCCCAGTCTGAGGTCCTGAGCGCTCTGGAGCAGGTTTTCATCAAGGATCTCTCTGTACTTTGCTCAGTTCATCTTTCCCTCAATCCAGACTAGTCTCCCAGTCCCTGCTGCTGAAAAACATCCCCACAGCATGATGCTGCCACCACCATGCGTCACCGTAGGGATGGTGTCAGGTTTCCTCCAGACATGATGCTTGGCATTCAGGCCAAAGAGTTCCATCTTGGTTTCATCAGACCAGAGAATCTTGTTTCTCATGGTCTGAGAGTCCTTTCGGTGCCTTTTAGCAAACTCCAAGTGGACTGTCATGTGCCTTTTACTGTGGAGTGGCTTCCATCTGGCCACTCTACCATAAAGGCCTGATTGGTGGAGTGCTGCAGAGATGGTTGTCCTTCTGGAAGGTTCTCCCATTTCCACAGAGGAACTCTGGAGCTCTATCAGAGTGACCATCGGGTTATTGGTCAACTCCCTGACCAAGGCCCTTCTCCTCCAATTGCTCAGTTTGGCCGTGCGGCCAGCTCTAGGAAGAGTCTTGGTGGTTCCAAATTTCTTCCATTTAAGAATGGGGACCTTCAGTGCTGCAGAAATGTTTTGGTACTCTTCCCCAGATCTGTGCCTCGACACAATCCTGTCTCGGAGCTCTACGGACAATTCCTTCGACCTCATGGCTTGGTTTTTGCTCTGACATGCACTGTCAACTGTGGGACCTTATATAGACAGGTGTGTGCCTTTCCAAATCATGTCCAGTCAATTGAATTTACCACAGGTGGATTCCAATCAAGTTGTAGCAACATCTCAAGGATGATCAATGGAAACAGGATGCACCTGAGCTACATTTTCGAGTGTCATAGCAAAGGGTCTGAATGCTTCTGTAAAAAACAAAAATCACTTTGTCATTATTGTCTGTTGATTGATGAATATTTTTATTTATTGAATCCATTTTAGAATAAGGCTGTAATGTAACAATATGTGGAAAAAGTCAAGGGGTCTGAATACTTTCCCAATGCGCTGTAGGTTATTTAGACAGGAAGTCCCAAGTGACAACTATGTGATGCAGTGATGCCACTTGTGAGAGGGAGGATAAGTAGCTATTTAATTCAGTCCATTGCTGGGCATTAGGGAGGAGAATTAGTCTGTCTGGCGAAGTGTCTAAGAGGAGCAGTGTATCATTCTCTCCTCTCCTCTCCTCTCCTCTCCTCTCCTCTCTCTCCTCTCCTCTCCCAGATATGCCTAATGTGTACCCTCTCCTCTCCTCTCCTCTCCTCTCCTCTCCTCTCCTCTCCTCTCCTCTCCTCTCCCAGATATGCCTAATGTGTACCCTCTCTCCTCTCCTCTCCTCTCCTCTCCTCTCCTCTCCTCTCCTCTCCTCTCCTCTCCTCTCCTCTCCTCTCCTCTCCTCTCCTCTCCCAGATATGCCTAATGTGTACCCTCTCCTCTCCTGGATGTTGAGCAGCGCAGTACACCATGTAATAGCCTAGCTTCTTCCAAGCTACTGGGCAAAATGGTAGAGAGGCACAGAACGCATTTCCTAAAGCTTTACATGAATCAGTCATTTCCTATAGCACGCACCCACTCACATATTACAGGAAGACTTGAATCACCCTGGTACATTGCTTCTGGAGGAAATGGTGGCAATCCCATCCATGGAGGAGAGGAATGAGGTGAATTAGAGAAAGGAGGGAAAGAAGGAGGAAAGGAAGGGTGGAAGGGAGAGGGGGAGGGGGAGGGAGAGAGGGTGTGCAGTAATGAGGGTATTCAGGCTAAGGAGGGGATGAAGGAGGAGACTGTGAGGAATATAGAGAGAAATAGAGGGAGAGATAGAGGGATGAATAGAGGGATGGAGGAGAAAGAGATAGGGATGGAGGAAGAGAGAGAGATGGAGGAGAGAGAGAGGTGGAGAAAGAGAGGGATGAGGAGAAAGAGAGGGGGATGAGGGAGAGAGAGAGAGGGATGAGGGAGAGAGAGAGAGGGATGGAGGAAGAGAGAGAGAGGGATGGAGGAGAAAGAGAGGGGTGGAGGGAGAGAGAGGGATGGAGGAAGGGAGAGAGAGAGAGGGATGGAGGAAGGGAGAGAGAGAGAGGGATGGAGGAAGGGAGAGAGAGAGAGGGATGGAGGAAGGGAGAGAGAGAGAGGGATGTAGGGAGAGAGAGAGAGGGATGTAGTGAGAGAGAGAGATGTAGTGAGAGAGAGAGATGGAGAGAGAGACAGGGATGAGGGAGAGAGAGAGATGAGAGAGAGAGAGGGATGAGGGAGAGAGAGAGGGATGAGAGAGAGAGAGTGAGGGAGAGTGAGGGAGAGTGAGAGAGGGTGAGGGAGAGTGAGAGAGGGATGGAGAGAGGGATGGAGAGAGGGATTAGAGAGGGATGGAGGGAGAGAGAGGGATGGAGGGAGAGAGAGAGAGAGAGGGATGGAGGGAGAGAGAGAGAGGGATGGAGGGAGAGAGGGAGGGGAGAGAGAGGGATGGAGAAAGAGAGGGATGGAGAGAGAGAGGGATGGGGGAGAGAGAGAGAGAGGGGGAGAGAGAGAGAGGGGGAGAGAGAGAGGGGGGGAGAGAGAGAGAGGGGGAGAGAGAGAGGGATGGACAGAGAGACAGAGAGAGGGAAGGAGAGTGAGTGAGAGAGAGGGATGGAGGGAGAGAGAGAGAGGGGGAGAGAGAGAGAGGGATGGACAGAGAGACAGAGAGAGGGAAGGAGAGTGAGTGAGAGAGAGGGATGGAGGGAAAGAGGGAGGGATGGGGGAGTGAGAGAGGGATGGACACACTGGGTATACATAGTCAATGGTAGGCTTCGAGGGGACTCCTATGGTAGGTACACCTATCTCTTGGCAGTAGTACTGTAGACTACTTTATCACTGACCTCAACCCAGAGTATCTCAGACCGTTCACAGTCAGCCCACTGACACCCCTATCAGACCACAGAAAAATCACAGTCTACTTGAACAGAGCAATACTCAATCATGAGGCATCAAAGCCAAAGGAACTGAATAATATTAAAAAATGCTATAGATGGAAGGAAAGTAGTGTGGAAACCTACTAAAAAACAATAAGGCAACAACAAATTCAATCCCTTTTAGACAACTTCCTGGACAAAACATTTCACTGTAATAGTGAAGGTGTAAACTTGGCAGTAGAAAACCTAAACTATATATTTGACCTCTCAGCTTCCCTATCAAATCTAAACATCTCTAACAGAAAACCGAAGAAAAGGAACAGTGACAAATGGTTTGATGAAGAATGCAAAAAACCTAAGAAAGAAATTGAGAAACCTATCCAACCAAAAACATAGAGACCCAGAAAACCTGAGCCTACGCCTTCACTATGGTGAATCACTAAAACAATACAGAAATACACTAAGGAAAAAGAAGGAACAGCATGTCAGAATTCAGCTCAACGTAATTGAAGAATCCATAGACTCTAACCACTTCTGGGAAAATTAGAAAACACTAAACAAACAACACGAAGAGCTATCTATCCAAAACGGAGATGTATGGGTAAACCACTTCTCCAATCTCCAATCTTATAACAAAGAACAAACAGCAAAAAAATATACATGATCAAATGCAAATCTTAGAATCAACTATTAAAGACTACCAGAACCCACTGGATTCTCCAATTACATTGAATGAACTACAGGACAAAATACAAACCCTCCAACCCAAAAAGGCCTGTGGTGTTGATGGTATCCTCAATGAAATGATAAAATACAGACCACAAATTCCAATTGGCTATACTTAAACTCTTTAACATCATCCTTAGCTCTGGCATCTTCCCCAATATTTGGAACCAAGGACTGATCACCCCAATCTACAAAAGTGGAGACAAATTTGCCCCCAATAACTACCGTGGGATTTGCGTCAACAGCAACCTTGGGAAAATCCTCTGCCTTATCATTAACAGCAGACTAGTTCATTTCCTCAGTGAAAACAATGTACTGAGCAAACGTCAAATTGGCTTTTTACTAAATTACCATACGACAGACAACGTATTCACCCTGCACACCCTAATGGACAAACAAACAAACCAAAACAAAGGCAAAGTCTTCTCATACTTTGTTGGTCTCAAAAAAGCTTTTGACTCAATTTGGCACGAGGGTCTGCTATACAAATTGATGGAAAGTGGTGTTGGGGGAAATACATACGACATTATAAAATCCATGTACACAAACAACAAGTGTGCGGTTAAAATTGGCAAAAAACACACACATCTCTTTCCACAGGGCCGTGGGGTGAGACAGGGATGCAGTTTAAGCCCCACCCTCTTCAACATATATATATATATATATCACAGAATTGGCGAGGGCACTAGAACATTCTGCAGCACCCGGCCTCACCCTACTAGAATCTGAAGTCAAATGTCTACTGTTTGCTGATGATCTGGTGCTTCTGTCACCAACCAAGGAGGGCCTACAGCAGCACCTAGATCTTCTGCACAGATTCTGTCAGACCTGGGCGCTAATTATCAAAATCCAGAAAAGAGCCGTTAAATTCTATAACCACTTAAAAGGAAGTGATTCCCAAACCTTCCATAACAAAGCCATCACCTACAGAGAGATGAGCTTGGAGAAGAGTCCCCTAAGTAAGCTGGTCCTGGGGCTCTGTTCACAAACACAAACAGACCCCACAGAGCCCCAGGACAACAACAACACAATTAGACCCAACCAAATCATGAGAAAACAAAAAGAGAATTACTTGGCACATTGGAAAGAATTTTTTAAAAAACAGAGCAAACTAGAATGCTATTTGGCTCTAAACAGAGAGTACACAGTGGCAGAATACCTGACCACTGTGACTGACCCAAACTTAAGGAAAGCTTTGACTATGTACAGACTCAGTGAGCATAGCCTTGCTATTGAGAAAGGCCGCCATAGGCAGACCTGGCTCTCAAGAGAAGACAGGCTATGTGCACACTGCCCACAAAATGAGGTGGAAACCGAGCTGCACTTCCTAACCTCCTGCCAAATGTATGACCATATTAGAGAGACATATTTGCCTCAGATTACAGAGATCCACAAAGAATTCGAAAACAAAACCAATTTTGATAAACTCCCATATCTACTGGATGAAAAACCACAGTGATCCATCACAGCTGCAAGATTTGTGACCTGTTGCCACAAGAAAGGGGCAACCAGTGAAGAACAAACACCATTATAAATACAACCCATATTTATGTTTATTTGTTTTCCCTTTTGTACTTTAACTATTTGCACATTGTTACAACACTGTACAGTGGGGGAAAAAGTATTTAGTCAGCCACCAATTGTGCAAGTTCTCCCACTTAAAAAGATGAGAGAGGCCTGTAATTTTCATCATAGGTACACGTCAACTATGACAGACAAAATGAGAAAAAAAATCCAGAAAATCACACTGTAGGATTTTTAATGAATTTATTTGCAAATTATGGTGGAAAATAAGTATTTGGTCACCTACAAACAAGCAAGATTTCTGGCTCTCACAGACCTGTAACTTCTTCTTTAAGAGGCTCCTCTGTCCTCCACTCGTTACCTGTATTAATGGCACCTGTTTGAACTTGTTATCAGTATAAAAGACACCTGTCCACAACCTCAAAACAGTCACACTCCAAACTCCACTATGGCCAAGACCAAAGAGCTGTCAAAGGACATCAGAAACAAAATTGTAGACCTGCACCAGGCTGGGAAGACTGAATCTGCAATAGGTAAGCAGCTTGGTTTGAAGAAATCAACTGTGGGAGCAATTATTAGGAAATGGAAGACATACAAGACCACTGATAATCTCCCTCGATCTGGGGATCCACGCAAGATCTCACCCCGTGGGGTCAAAATGATCACAAGAACGGTGAGCAAAAATCCCAGAACCACACGGGGGGACCTAGTGAATGACCTGCAGAGAGCTGGGACCAAAGTAACAAAGCCTACCATCAGTAACACACTACGCCGCCAGGGACTCAAATCCTGCAGTGCCAGACGTGTCCCCCTGCTTAAGCCAGTACATGTCCAGGCCCTTCTGAAGTTTGCTAGAGTGCATTTGGATGATCCAGAAGAGGATTGGGAGAATGTCATATGGTCAGATGAAACCAAAATAGAACTTTTTGGTAAAAACTCAACTCGTCGTGTTTGGAGGACAAAGAATGCTGAGTTGCATCCAAAGAACACCATACCTACTGTGAAGCATGGGGGTGGAAACATCATGCTTTGGGGCTGTTTTTCTGCAAAGGGACCAGGACGACTGATCCGTGTAAAGGAAAGAATGAATGGGGCCATGTATCGTGAGATTTTGAGTGAAAACCTCCTTCCATCAGCAAGGGCATTGAAGATGAAATGTGGCTGGGTCTTTCAGCATGACAATGATCCCAAACACACCGCCCGGGCAACGAAGGAGTGGCTTCGTAAGAAGCATTTCAAGGTCCTGGAGTGGAGTTGAAAGTCTGTGTTGCCCAGCGACAGCCCCAAAACATCACTGCTCTAGAGGAGATCTGCATGGAGGAATGGGCCAAAATACCAGCAACAGTGTGTGAAAACCTTGTGAAGACTTACAGAAAACGTTTGACCTGTGTCATTGCCAACAAAGGGTATATAACAAAGTATTGAGAAACTTTTGTTATTGACCAAATACTTATTTTACACCATAATTTGCAAATAAATTCATTAAAAATCCTACAATGTGATTTTCTGGATTTTTTTTCTCAATTTGTCTGTCATTGTTGACGTGTACCTATGATGAAAATTACAGGCCTCTCTCATCTTTTTAAGTGGGAGAACTTGCACAATTGGTGGCTGACTAAATATTTTTCCCCCCACTGTATATAGACATAATATGACACTTGAAATGTCTTTATTCTTTTGGAACTTCTGAGTGTAATGTTTACTGTTAATATTTATTGTTTATTTCACTTTTGTTTACTATCTACTTCACTTGCTTTGGCAATGTTAACATACGTTTCCCATGCCAATAACGCCCTTAAATTGAAATTGAAATTGAGAGAGAGATGGAGGGAGAGCGAGAACGTTGACTGACCTGATGAGGGACGAGACCCAGGGAGGTTGGAGGTTCATTCATCCTATCATCACTACTGCTGGCCACCGCATAACCTCTGGAGGAGAGGGGGGGAGGGAAAGAATGGGGGGAGAGAGAGACAGGGAGAGAGAGAGAAAGAATGAGAGAGAGCAAGAGAATGAGCGTGAGAGAGAGGGGAGAGAGATTGAGAGAGCAAGAGACGAGATAGAGAGTGAGAGAGCGACAGAGAGAGGGGGTGAGAGAGAGAGAAAGAAAGAAAGGGGGAGGGGGGAGAGAGAGCGAGAGAGACAGTGAGGGACACAGACAGGGTCAGTACAGACAGAACTAAATATAGAACCACGAGCTGTCAACTTGAGTGTCTGTCAAAACAGCACAGGGCTCGTCAGAATCACACACCAGATTCTAGCCATCAGAACACAAGTAGACGGAGAAAAAAGAGGCAGTTTAAAATCTGCTGTCTGTCTAAATTTAAAACGTCACATTTTTTTCCTGTAAGAGCCACTTAATCAAAAGAGAATGCACTTGCGATTAAAATAACGTTTTGTAACTAACAATTCAGTCTAATGAAAGAAACACTGCAGTTCATTTTCTCATTCTAATGTCACACGTATTATTCGCTCTCTAATAGTTATAAAACATTATTTTAAAATCGCAAGTGCGATTATCAGTAATCTCTGTGATTAACTGGCTCTCAAAGAAAAAAAAAAACGTGATGCTTTAAAATGTCATTCAGCTCAGAATGTATTGTAATTTATTTATTATTGATGTTTTTATAATGAGCAAAACTTGTCTGTTGATACTAGAATACTTTATGTACTGAACTGCTCTATGTATCATCTGTCAGATACATCTGAAAGCACCATTCAATAGTCTAGCTGATTGGGATGTTTAAAACTCACTCCTCAGCCTGAAGATGACCATTGGTTGAATCAATGTTGTTGATGATGACGTTGTATCAATGTGGAAAACAAATTGTATTTGCAAAACTTAAAATCAACGTAAAGGATATTTCAGACATTTTAGACCGTTTTTTTTTTCACCCAACCTTTAACCTAAACCAATTCACGTTAGTTGACAACTCAATCAAATGTAAATTAAAACTATACGTTGAAATGACATCTGTGTCCAGTGGGTTCTAGCACAGTGCACCGAGTCCTGTGTCTACTCAGTTTATAACGGACTACAGCAGCGGTCACCAACCGGTCGAGTTTTGAAATACAATATGGTCTGAGAAGAACAGTATTGGTAGGTCAGGCATATAGCCAATATGCTGTGATAATGTATTAGGCCTGCTTACTGCACAAACCTCATTCCTACAGAACTGTTTTCATTAGGAGCGGTAGATCTCTGCTTGCTTTTTGACTGCGAAAGTGATCTTGACTCAGAAAAGGTTGGTGACCGCTGGACTACAGTAACACTGAGTGGTGGAACGGACTACTCTCTTCTCCATAGCTTGGGGTTTAAAGACTACAGTAACACTGAGTGGTGGGACAGACTACTCTCTTCTCCATAGCTTGGGGTTTAAAGACTACAGTAACACTGAGTGGTGGAACAGACTACTCTCTTCTCCATAGCTTGGGGTTTAAAGACTACAGTAACACTGAGTGGTGGGACAGACTACTCTCTTCTCCATAGCTTGGGGAGGAGAGGAGGCTTAGAGAGGAGGCTTAGGGAGGAGGGGAGAGGAGGCTTAGGGAGGAGAGGAGGAGAGGCTTAGGGAGGAGAGGAGAGGAGGCTTAGGGAGGAGAGGAGAGGAGAGGAGGCTTAGGGAGGAGAGGAGGGGAGGCTTAGGGAGGAGAGGAGTCTTAGGGAGGAGAGGAGAGGAGGCTTAGGGAGGAGAGGAGAGGAGGCTTAGGGAGGAGAGGAGAGGAGGCTTAGGGAGGAGAGGAGGCTTAGGGAGGAGAGGAGAGGAGGCTTAGGGAGGAGAGGAGGCTTAGGGAGGAGAGGAGAGGAGGCTTAGGGAGGAGAGGAGGGGAGGCTTAGGGAGGAGAGGAGGGGAGGCTTAGGGAGGAGAGGAGAGGAGGCTTAGGGAGGAGGGGAGAGGAGGCTTAGGGAGGAGGGGAGAGGAGGCTTAGGGAGGAGAGGAGGCTTAGGGAGGAGAGGAGAGGGGGCTTAGGGAGGAGAGGAGAGGAGGCTTAGGGAGGAGGGGAGAGGAGGCTTAGGGAGGAGGGGAGAGGAGGCTTAGGGAGGAGAGGAGGCTTAGGGAGGAGAGGAGAGGAGGCTTAGGGAGGAGAGGAGAGGAGGCTTAGGGAGGAGAGGAGAGGAGGCTTAGGGAGGAGAGGAGAGGAGGCTTAGGGAGGAGAGGAGAGGAGGCTTAGGGAGGAGAGGAGGGGAGGCTTAGGGAGGAGAGGAGGGGAGGCTTAGGGAGGAGAGGAGAGGAGGCTTAGGGAGGAGAGGAGAGGAGGATTAGGGAGGAGAGGAGGCTTAGGGAGGAGAGGAGAGGAGGCTTAGGGAGGAGAGGAGAGGAGGCTTAGGGAGGAGAGGAGAGGAGGCTTAGGGAGGAGATGAGGCTTAGAGGAGGCTTAGGGAGGAGGCTTAGGGAGGAGAGGAGGGGAGGCTTAGGGAGGAGAGGAGGCTTAGGGAGGAGAGGAGAGGAGGCTTAGGGAGGAGAGGAGAGGAGGCTTAGGGAGGAGAGGAGGCTTAGGGAGGAGAGGAGAGGAGGCTTAGGGAGGAGAGGAGGGGAGGCTTAGGGAGGAGAGGAGGGGAGGCTTAGGGAGGAGAGGAGGGGAGGCTTAGGGAGGAGAGGAGAGGAGGCTTAGGGAGGAGGGGAGAGGAGGCTTAGGGAGGAGAGGAGGCTTAGGGAGGAGAGGAGGCTTAGGGAGGAGAGGAGAGGAGGCTTAGGGAGGAGAGGAGAGGAGCCTTAGGGAGGAGAGGAGAGGAGGCTTAGGGAGGAGAGGAGGGGAGGCTTAGGGAGGAGAGGAGGGGAGGCTTAGGGAGGAGAGGAGAGGAGGCTTAGGGAGGAGAGGAGAGGAGGCTTGGGAGGAGAGGAGAGGAGGCTTAGGGGAGGAGAGGAGAGGAGGCTTAGGAAGGAGAGGAGGCTTAGGCCTCCCTCCTCTCCAAGCCTCCCCCTAAGCCTCCTCCTCCTCCCTAAGCCTCCTCTCCTCTCCTCCCTAAGCCTCCCTCCTCTCCTCCCTAAGCCTCCCTCTCCTCCCTAAGCCTCCTCTCCTCCTAAGCCTCCCTCTCCTCCCTAAGCCTCCTCTCTCCTCCCTAAGCCTCCTCTCCTCTCCTCCCTAAGCCTCCCTCCTCCTCTCCCCTAAGCCTCCTCCTCTCCTCTCCAAGCCTCCTCCTCTCCTCTCCAAGCCTCCTCTCCTCTCCAAGCCTCCTCTCCTCTCCAAGCCTCCTCTCCTCTCCAAGCCTCCTCTCCTCTCCAAGCCTCCTCTCCTCTCCAAGCCTCCTCTCCTCTCCAAGCCTCCTCTCCTCTCCTCTCTAAGCCTCCCCTCCTCTCCTCCCTAAGCCTCCTCTCCTCTCCTACCTAAGCCTCCTCTCCTCTCCTCCCTAAGCCTCCTCTCCTCTCCAAGCCTCCTCTCCTCTCCTCCCTAAGCCTCCTCTCCTCTCCTCCCTAAGCCTCCTCTCCTCTCCTCCCTAAGCCTCCTCTCCTCTCCTCCCTAAGCCTCCCCTCCTCTCCTCCCTAAGCCTCCTCTCCTCTCCAAGCCTCCCCTCCTCCCCTCTCCTCTCCAAGCCTCCCCTCCTCCCCTCCTCTCCTCTCCAAGCCTCCCTCCTCTCCTCTCCAAGCCTCCCCTCCTCTCCTCTCCAAGCCTCCCCTCCTCTCCAAGCCTCCCCCAAGCCTCCTCCTCTCCTCCCTAAGCCTCCCCTCCTCTCCTCCCTAAGCCTCCCCTCCTCTCCAAGCCTCCCCTCCTCGCCTCTCCAAGCCTCCCCTCCTCCCCTCTCCTCTCCAAGCCTCCCCTCCTCCCCTCTCCTCTCCAAGCCTCCCTCCTCTCCTCTCCAAGCCTCCCCTCCTCCCTAAGCCTCCCCTCCTCTCCTCTCCAAGCCTCCCCTCCTCTCCTCTCCAAGCCTCCCCTCCTCTCCTCTCCAAGCCTCCCCTCCTCTCCAAGCCTCCCCTCCTCTCCTCTCCAAGCCTCTCCTCCCTAAGCCTCCCCCTCCCTAAGCCTCCTCTCCTCTCCTCCCTAAGCCTCCCCTCCTCTCCTCCCTAAGCCTCCCCAACTCTCCTCTCCAAGCCTCCCCTCCTCTCCTCTCCAAGCCTCCCCTCCTCTCCAAGCCTCCCCTCTCCAAGCCTCCCCTCCTCCTCCTCTCCTCTCCAAGCCTCCCCTCCCTCCCTCTCTCAAGCCTCCCCTACTCCCCTCTCCTCTCCTCTCCTCCCCTCCTCCCCTCTCCTCTCCTCCCTAAGCCTCCTCTCCTCTCCTCCCTAAGCCTCCTCTCCTCCCTAAGCCTCCTCTCCTCTCCTCCCTAAGCCTCCTCTCCCCTCTCTCCCAAGCCTCCCCTCCTCCCTCCCTCTCTAAGCCTCCTCTCCTCTCCTCCCTAAGCCTCCCTCCTCTCCTCCCTAAGCCTCCTCTCCTCTCCTACCTAAGCCTCCTCTCCTCTCCTCCCTAAGCCTCCTCTCCTCTCCTCCCTAAGCCTCCTCTCCTCTCCTCCCTCCTCTCCTTCTCCCTAAGCCTCCTCTCCTCTCCTCCCTAAGCCTCCTCTCCTCTCCTCCCTAAGCCTCCTCTCCTCTCCTCCCTAAGCCTCCTCTCCTCTCCTCCCTAAGCCTCCTCTCCTCTCCTCCCTAAGCCTCCTCTCCTCTCCTCCCTAAGCCTCCCCTCCTCTCCTCCCTAAGCCTCCCCTCCTCCCTAAGCCTCCTCCTCCTCCCTAAGCCTCCTCTCCTCTCCTCCCTAAGCCTCCTCTCCTCTCCTCCCTAAGCCTCCTCTCCTCTCCTCCCTAAGCCTCCTCTCCTCTCCTCCCTAAGCCTCCCCTCCTCTCCTCCCTAAGCCTCTCCTCTCCTCCCTAATCCTCCTCTCCTCCCTAAGCCTCCTCTCCTCTCTAAGCCTCCTCTCCTCCCTAAGCCTCCTCTCCTCTCCTCCCTAAGCCTCCTCTCCTCTCCTCCCTAAGCCTCCTCTCCTCTCCTCCCTAAGCCTCCCCTCCTCTCCTCCCTAAGCCTCCTCTCCTCTCCTCTCCTCCCTAAGCCTCCCCTCCTCTCCTCCCTAAGCCTCCCCTCCTCTCCTCCCTAAGCCTCCTCTCCCCTCCTCCCTAAGCCTCCTCTCTAAGCCTCATCTCCTCTCTAAGCCCCCTCTCCTCTCCTCCCTAAGCTTCTCCTCTCCTCCCCTCTCCAAGCCTCCTCTGATCTCCTCCCCTCCTCTCCTCCTCTCCTCTCCCTCAACCTCTCCCCCTCCTCTCCTCTCCTCCCTAAGCTTCCCCTCCGCTAGCAGCTTAATGCATCTCAATAGCTGTTATCTAGGCCAGAGAGAGGCCTATTCAGACTGACTATACACAGGCGCATGCATGAAATGGCGCGCGCACATACACACACAGTTACGCACAGACCCTGCCACATACACACGCACACACACACTCACAGATGAAAGCCTCTGGATCCTTCCACACTGCAAAAACATTGAGAGAAATATGTATACTGAAACATATACTGAGAGTACAAAACATTAAGAACACTGCTCTTTCCATGACAGTTGAAAGCTATGATCCCTTATTGATGTCACCTGTTAAATCCACTTCAATCAGTGTAGATGAAGGGGAGGAGACAGGTTAAAGGATTTTAAAGCCTTGAGACAATTGAGACATGGAATGTGTATGCGTGCCATTCAGAGGGTGAATGGGCAAGACAAAGTATTTAAGTGTCTTTGAACAGGGTATGGTAGTAGGTGCCAGGCACACCGGTTTGAGTGTGTCAAGAACTGCAACGCTGCTGGGTTTTTCATACTCAACAGTTTCCCATGTGTATCAAGAACGGTTCATCACCCAAAGGACATCCAGCCAACTTGACAACTGTGGGAAGCATTGGAGTCAACATGGGGCCAGCATCCCTGTGGAACGCTTTCAACACCTTGTAGAGTCCATGCCCCGACGAATTGAGGCTGTTCTGAGGGCAAAGGGGGGTGCAACTCAATATTAGGAAGGTGTTCCTAATGTTTTGAACACTCAGTATATTGCATATAGCGGAATAACTTAAGTGCTGTTCAGAGATTACCAGGGTTAGGGTTCTAGTCAATTCAGAATTTATACAAACATTTTAATTTAAATTATCTTCAATGCTTTTCAATGAGGAAAACTTGGAATTGGGTTTACTTTTTTTTATTGACTGAAAATACAAATGGAATTGACCCGAACCCTGGAAAATGACCCGAACCCTGGATATGACCCCAACCCTGGATATGACCCCAACCCTGGATATGACCCCAACCCTGGATATGACCCCAACCCTGGATATGACCCCAACCCTGGATATGACCCCAACCCTGGATATGACCCATATAACGAAGCGGGTCTCACACTACAGCTTTACTAACGTTACATATTGGAGTCTTTCAAATCCTTCACCTGCCAGACCAATCAACTAGCTTGGATGACATTCAATAGAAACACATCCATGGCTGTGTGAATGTATGTACGCATGTCCGTCCATACCCTTCAGTGTGCTGCAGTATGGAGATCATGAGTTCCACAGCCAGGGCTCCTGCTATCATGGCCAGGCCTGGACGACTCACTGTGCACTGCTGGTCCAGGGTCCGGTCTCTGGTGGACTGATACAAACAACAACAGCATCAATGCCGAGGTCCAGGGTCTGGTTGAACTTTTTTTTGTGTCCCCATGTTGCATTTCTGTGTTACTTGTTTTCTCAAATGTGTTGCGTGTGAGCCTCTTACCAAAGGTGATTTTTTTTTTCTCCATTTGATACACAATAAAGCTTTTTTTTTTTTTTTTTTGAATGTGAAAATCTGACATCTCCGGGGGGGGGGGCAATTACACAATAACAACATGGCGTCTTACGTCTCCGGGGGCGACCACGTCGTTACAGAAGTAGCATCCGAGGCGGTGTCCGGGGATGTTGGAGAACAGAGAGGCTGCTGGGAGCTGGGCGGGCTCGGCCGGCGTGGAGGAAGAGGATGAGGCGGAGGAGGATGAGGAGGGATCCGAGGAGTCTCCTGGTTCACAGGGTTTAGGTTTCTTCAGACCGTGTCTCATCACCACGAAGGTGTCAAAGCCCAGGGCAGAATTCACTACCAACTGGAGAGAGAGGGGGAGGGAGAGAGGTAGGGAGAGATGTGAAGAACCTAAGCGTGTTTGTTAAATAAAACATGAAATGACCTCTCCAAGCTAAACACATATAGATTAGCAAAACAATCCCACTTTCATTATGTTGATGAGTAAGTCACTGGGTTGAGTTCAATATGCTGCTATAGACTATTATACACCAAGCCATTAAGGATATAGGCTGCGTTCCAAACGGGACCCTATTCCCTACATAGTGCACTACTTTTGACCTGGGCCCATATAGGAAATAGGGTGCCATTTGGGACGCCTCCACAGTGTTCTCCAGGCTAAGATGGCCCCCTGAACGGTTTGTGTTGATTTCATAATAATGATCATCTCAGTTCTTACGAAGAGTTACCTGAACGTGCTCTTTGTGCATCCCAAATGGCACCCTATTCCCTATAGGCCTTGGTAGGAAGTAGTTCACTATAGGGAATAGGGTGCTGTTTGGAACACATTTTCTTTTGAACACTGCTCCACAGTAGAGCCACACACTGGATGACCCTGTCCGCGTTCCAAATGGCACCCTTTTCCCTATATAATGCACTACTTTTGACCAGGGCCCATAAGGCTTGTACTACACTATATAGGATGCCATTTGGGCAACACATATTTGGGCCACACAACCCATGTGTTGCCTGATTCTAGCGGTGAAGTAGAGACCTGGTGTGTCCCCCCCCATCCCATCCCCCATACCTTCCTGTTACTAGCTGCTAGAACAGTGGGCAGCCATCGACTCTCCCTGGTGTCCATCAACAGGAAGATGACGTCATGCTCTGAGATCAGTTTCTCCAGGTGTTCCACGTCGCGCCGGGCCTGGGACACGGTCGCCTCAGAGAAGTTGACCGGGTGACCTGGCAT